>NW_027590548.1:62500-265097 GCF_964213995.1 Mustelus asterias
TGAAAATAGTTATCAATTCCTCACCTAGGCTACCTTTGTCCGTCTGATTTTTGTCTTTATCTAGATTAAAATCCGGAATGATAATCACCATCTCTTTCTGACAAACTCCTTTATACCTTGTTCCTCCTGTGTGGTTACTGTTTAGGGGCCTGTCAATCCCACAAGAGACTTCTTCCCTTTATCGTTTCTCATAAATTTCTTCCTGAACCGTTTCTCCATCCAGGTTTCCTGAGCTTAGTCCATCCCTCTCTATTGTGTTAACACCATCATTAATTAATAGAGCTCGTCCTCCTCCACCTTTTCCTCACTTCCTGTCCTTCCCAAACATCTTGTACCCTTCCCCAATCTATGTCATCCAGCACAAAACAGCTCAGATTATATTCATTTATTTCCATTTTTGTATCAAAAACAATTTTTAAAAAACAAAAAGCTAAATAACCAAGAAACTGATGCTACTTCACAGTCTCACATTCACTCACTAACTCACTCTAGAAAGGTTACAGGAGTAAAATAGGAGATGTTCCCACACCAGTTCTCTGCTGTAATCTGATGATCGAAGTTGCAGTCCCGATGAGAGATCTCCTTTAGTGAAGGATCAGTGAAGGGGTTTTGACAGCCGGGGTAGAAGATGTTTGTTGGGATCCTCTTGAAAGGATGAAGTTGGTTTCTGGTCGTTTCTTCAATCGATGAACAGTCAGTTCCTGTGTGGGTTGAGGTTCAGGGAGAGATTCGTCTGCTCCTTGGTTTGTCACCAGAATGGACAGATTCTTCTTGTGGTGTCCTGAGGCTTCAGAGACTGTGGTCAGAAAAGCAGTTTAATGTTTTTCCTGATGTGTCGTGTCTGGATCTCTTCCCTGGCTGTAGTCAGGATGAGTTTAATTGTTTTTACTCAAACCAATAACTAACCTCAAACCAGCAGTGGTTGTGCTCAGATTTCTCCAGAATCTGCTGCTTCGCTCGGGCTGCTGTCACCGACAGTCACAATCCCTTCTCTGTGCAATGTCCATACTGAATAAGATCCATATTCTAACTGATGTGTGCCATGCCTTACATGGCAGCATCCTCTGTAGCTGGCATCAGACCAGCTCTGAAACCCAACCTCCCAGAGTGACCCCCAAACTGATTGGCCGTAACCAGGGGTGATCACCTGTCTCCAGGTGACATCACAAAGCAGCCAGCAGCCAATCACACGGCGGCCTGCAATGATGTCCCCAAGCGGCTGCAGTGGCCAGTTTGAATGGACGGGGAGTTTGTGTCCGCTCCCAGCTCCAGGCACTGGACCCTTCAACAATCTCAACACCATCAACAACTCAATGCAGCAAGAGGTCCCTCACCCCTGACATTACTGGGCTGAGTGATGGTGTGTTTCAGAGGTTGCATCATCTCATTTGCTGTTCAAAAGGAAGAAAAATAAATTAAACTGGATTGAATTAAATTGAAAATTGAGTACAGACACACAAAAAGCAGCACTCGTCAGCTTTTGATGGCCTCCCTCACAACGGCGCGTAGAGCTCTTGATAGTTTGCTTTCAGAACAACTCAAAGGCCATTGTGAGGAAGTCCATCAAAAGCTGCTGAGTGCTGCTGTTTGTGCAGCTGTACTCAATTTTCAATATCTAATATCTGTACTATGTTATCTATATAGATAATCATATCTATATTATCTATAGGATAATAACTGAGATCATAAACCCAGACCAAACGAGTAGAACAGGGTATTACTCTGGGGACAATCTCCACAGGCTCCTTAACATCATGACTCATGCCCAAGGTCGTGGAGTTGAGACCATGGTCTTATCTTCCGACGCTGAGAAGGCCTTTGACCAGGAATCATGGGTGTACTTATTTCAGACTTCAGACGGCCTGGGGTTTGGACCCAACTTTGTAAGATGGGTCCAGATCCTTTATTGAATTCCACAGGCCTCTGTCAGAGCGAATGGTCATATTTCTGAAGTCTTTGGACTCAAGAGGAGGACAAGACAGGATTGTCCTCTGTCCCCCCCCCCCTTCTGTTCACTATATGCATAGAATCCTGAGCACAAATGGTGAGAGACAGTCAGGACATAAAAGGTGTTCGAGCTGGAGAAGAAGAGCACAAATTGACATGTTCTGATGACATCCGGCTATATTTATCAGATCCTACAACATCCATACTCTTTCTGAAAAGAGAATATTATAAAGTTTGGCGAATACTCAGGTTACAAAGTTAATGTTGATAAAACTGAAGAAATGGAAATAACTTCCCTGAAATGACTTCCCTGCTTTTCAAAACTGTGCCACAATTGATAACTTCCTCTGTAAATTTAGAAACCCTACAGTGCAGAAGGAGGCCATTCGGCCCATTGTGCCTGAACCGTCAACAATCCCACCCAGGCCCTATTCCTGTTACCCCACATATTTACCCTGCTAATCCCCCTGACACTAAGGGGCAATATACCATGGCGAGTCAACCTAAACTGCACATCTTTGGACTGTGGGAGGAAACCGGAGCACCCGGTGAAAACCCACTCAGACACGGGGATAATTCTCTCTGGACCCTCACCAGTGGTGAGCAGAGCTGTACACTCGATCCTAACTGTGGTCTCAATAGTGTTTTGTATAGCTCAAGCAGAACCTGCCCTGCTCTGGTATTCTATACATCAGCCAGTAAAGGAAAGTATTCCATCTGCCAGTCGAATCCACATGATCGAGCTGTCCTGCTACCCTCAGGAATCAGTGGACACTCACTCTAAGATCCCTCTATTCACACACACAGGGAGATCGTATTAGAGAGAGAGGGGGGATTGTTATGGGAGATTAAAAGGCCCAATGTGTCATATGGTCTCAATCTGATGTCTCTCTGCCTCAGAATTATTCAACACCGGCTCGGAGTGTGTGCATCACCAGAATCAAACACACGCCGCTATTCTTTACATCCAACTCTGTAGCTCGGCCTGGTGTCCCCTTTGCCACATCAGGGTGTGGTGTGAGTTTGGATCTCTCCATCATATTGGGAGTCACCGGCAATGTCCAATTGCAGAACAAACTTCCACTTTGTTCCAATGATGTTTAACCTTGGACTGAGCCATTGTTTTAATGTGGACCTGGTCACCGCCCATCACTGAGATTGACCTGAACCTGTCAATAAATGTTCCATTGTTTTGTAAATAAAGATTGCGACATTTGCAGCGTCTGTGCCTCTGGTTTGTGTCTGTGTTGGTTGCTCACAGTTGGCGATGGGGCAATGTTAAATGGACAGTTTAATGGGATTGGAGAACCATTTGGATTTATAAAAGTGTTGCCCCGGGGCTGGGGAATGGCGGCGATGGGGAAAGATTGGATTGGCCAGGGTTGTGTTGCTGGGAACACAGGAGGCTGAGGGGTGAGTGAACTGAGGTGTCCAGAATGGTGAGGGTGGGAGGCAGGGTGGAGAGGAAAGGGCAGTTTCCCCCGAGCAGAGAGAGGTGACTTACCCGGGGGGCAGTGGGGGGGCTGCCACAGATTGAAGGGGATTGCTGGCAGCATTAGAGGGGACATTAGGAAGAAGCTTTTCACTCAGAGGCTGCTGCCTGTCTGCAATTCGCTGCCTAAACTGGAGCTTCAGACACAAAGCCCTGGGCTTCACTCCATCAGCAGCCGCACCTGGAGCTGAAATGCTGCCGGCTGGAAACAGGGGGCTGGGGGCTGCCTGACTGGAAGCTGCGGTTACAATGGGCGGCTAGTTTCCATTCCCCGAGCTGCTGCCGCTCTGATGGGCTGAATGGCCTCGTTCTGCGCCGGGGGCCCGGCTTCCATTCCCGGTTTGCGGCTGCGCCACCAGCACTCACCGCCGGCGGCCATCTTGCGGTTGCCAGGGGAGACGGAAGGCGGCCATCTTGCGTTGCCAGGGGAGATGGCCCGCGGCCATCTTGCGTTGCCAGGGGAGACGGCTTCAATGCAGCGGCGACCCACGCGCGGCCCTCTGGGAGAATCCCCCTCCCGCACATTAGGTTTAGGGCAGAGATTACTGATTCCAGGCCCAGATTGTAATAACTGAGAGAGGTTTCGGGCAGAGATTACTGATACCAGGCCCAGATTGTAATAACTGAGAGAGGTTTCGGGCAGAGATTACTGATACCAGGCCCAGATTGTAATAACTGAGAGAGGTTTCGGGCAGAGATTATTGATACAAGTCCCAGATTGTAATAACTGAGAGGTTTAGGGCAGAGGTTACTGATACCAGGCCCAGATTGTAATAACAGGGAGAGGTTTCGGGCAGAGATTATTGATACAAGTCCCAGATTGTAATAACTGAGAGGTTTAGGGCAGAGATTACTGATACAAGGCCCAGATTGTAATAACTGAGAGAGGTTTCGGGCAGAGATTACTGATACCAGGCCCAGATTGTAATAACTGAGAGAGGTTTAGGGCAGAGATTACTGATACAAGACCCAGATAGTAATAACTGAGAGAGGTTTCGGGCAGAGATTACTGATACCAGGCCCAGATTGTAATAACTGAGAGAGGTTTATGGCAGAGATTACTGATACAAGACCCAGATTGTAATAACTGAGAGAGGTTTCGGGCAGAGATTACTGATACAAAGCCCAGATTGTAATAACTGAGAGAGGTTTCGGGCAGGGATTACTGATACCAGGCCCAGATTGTAATATCTGAGAGAGGTTTCGGGCAGAGATTACTGATACCAGGCCCAGATTGGAGTAACTGAGATAGGTTTTGGGCAGAGATTACTGATACAAGGCCCAGATTGTAATAACTGCGAGAGGTTTAGAGCAGAGATTACTGATACCAGGCCCAGATTGTAATAACAGAGAGGTTTAGGGCAGAGATTACTGATACCAGGCCCAGATTGTAATAACTGAGAGAGGTTTAGAGCAGAGATTACTGATACCAGGCCCAGATTGTAATAACAGAGAGGTTTAGGGCAGAGATTACTGATACCAGGCCCAGATTGTAATAACAGAAAGGTTTAGGGCAGATATTACTGATACAAGGCCCAGATTGTAATAACTGAGAGAGGTTTAGAGCAGAGATTACTGATACAAGGCCCAGATTGTAATAACTGAGAGAGGTTTAGGGCAGAGATTACTGATACAAGGCCCAGATTGTAATAACTGAGAGAGGTTTAGAGCAGAGATTACTGATACAAGGCCCAGATTGTAATAACTGAGAGAGGTTTAGGGCAGAGATTACTGATACCAGGCCCAGATTGTAATAACTGAGAGGTTTCGGACAGAGTTTACTGATACAAGTCCCAGATTGTAATAACTGAGAGAGGTTTCCGGCAGAGATTACTGATACCAGGCCCAGATTGTAATAACTGAGAGAGGTTTAGGGCAGAGATTACTGATACAAGGCCCAGATTGTAATAACTGAGAGAGGTTTAGGGCAGAGTTTACTGATACCAGGCCCAGATTGTAATAACTGAGAGAGGTTTCGGGCAGAGTTTACTGATACATGATCCCGGCAGGATTTACTGTTTGATAATCCAGCTGTTTGGCCCCGTTATGAGCACACCTTCCATGGCCATCAAGTCCGGAAGTCGGCCTTGAACCCTTGAAGAATGAGAGGCGACCCCATTGAAACAGACTTAAAATTCTTACAGGGTGTGACAGGGTGGATGTAGATTGGATGTTTCCCCTGGCTGGTGAGACTAGAACCAGGGGACACAATCTCAGAATCAGGGGCAGACCATTGAAGACTGAGATGAGGAGGAATTTCTTCACTCAGAGGGTGGTGAATCTTTGGAACTTTCTATTCCAGGGGGATGTGGAAGCCCAATCATTCAGCATGTTCAAGACGCAAATCGATTGTGTGAAATAAAATAGGAATCTGTGTGTGTGTGTGTGTGTGTGTGTGTGTGCGTGCGTGCGTGTGTTTGTGTGTGTGTGTGTGTGTGCATGTGTGTGTGCGTGGACATGTTTCCGTGTGTGTTTATTACTGTGTGCGTGTGAGTGTTACTGGGTGAGAATATCTGTTTCTGTGTGTTTTCATAGAATCCTAGACTCCTCCAGTGCAGAAGGAGGCCATTTGGCCCATTGAGTCTGCACCGACCACAATCCCACTCAGGCCCCATCTCCATAACCCCATGCATTTACCCGATCTTGTCTCTCTGATGCGGAGGGACAATTAAGCACGGCCAATGCACCCTAACCAGAACGTCTTTCAGACTGTGGGAGGAAACCGGAGCACCCGGAGGAAACCCACGCAGACAAAGGGAGAACGGGCAAACTCCGCACAGACAGTGACCCAAAGCGGGAACCGAACCCGAGTCCCTGGCACTGTGAGGCAGCAGTGCTGTGTTTTTGATGTGTGTGTGTGTGTTTCTGTGTGTTTGTGTGTTTATTGTGTTTGTGTGTGTGTTTATTGTGTTTGTGTGCTTTTTCTGCGTGCTTTGTGTGTGTTGGTGTGTGCGTGTTTTGTGTGCGTACGTGCCCCATGATCTGTTTGAATGCTGGCGCAGGATCGATGGGCCAAATGGCCTACACCTGCTCCTATTTTCCTTTGAGATTTAAATACATTGACACACATGCACGCTGACACACACACACAGAAAGATACGCACAGTGTTGACGTATTTATTGACCACTGAATGTGACTGAATGCTACACATCCCAGTTTACCAAAGACACACAATATTCAGCAGCATTGTAAACAGCGCAGCTGGAAACATCAAATTGGGGATTTGGTTTGAAAAAGGGTCAAAGCCTCTCTTGCTAAAGGCGGTTTGTCTATTGTGCTGACAGTGATACACTGCCATCCTCTGCTGCCTGCTGGACATTGCTCCAGCCGCAGAGAGAGTGAAGTAGATCAGAAACTCACTGGGAGAGAATGCAGCTTCACACAGTATCCATCCAAAATGACAGGAGCATCAGCACACACACAAGCTCCGTGTGGAGACTGAGAGGGGCTCAGTGTGGAACACAAACCTTCACACTAAACCTGGAAGGACATTGATAAAGTGTTTAAAACAAAACTTCAGCAAATGTTTTGAAACATTTTGGTCCGTGGAAAAGTGCAGTGTGTAAAAAGCTGAAGATGTTTCCATTTCACATCTTCCTGCTTTGGGGAAATGGGAGTTATCTTTGCATTCACAAGGATATGGGGAGGGAGATGTTTGAATGGACATTCAGCTTTTTGGGTGATTAAAGTGTTCATTTGTTTCCAGAAGCTGTTTACAGTGATTGTCCCGAGAGATTGTATTGTTTCAGTGATGTCGACGTCTCCAATACTTCAGACAGAGGAAGGAAGCAATATACAAAAGGAAAGATTGGGGGAATCACAACATTGAAGGTGTGAGGCCTCATCACTCTCTGTCTGGTTTTGTTCTGAAATCTTTACATTTTTAAACACTGAAACCTCTTGCCCTTGTTGGGAATATCACTGCGGTTTGAGAAAAGCAAACACTGATCCCACATTAAACACCCCCCAACACAGGACTGAGCAGAGAGTGTGAAATGTGACTGGTGTCAGAGTGGATTGTCAAACAGAAGGGATTTGAAAAATCTCTAAATGATTCATTGATTAGAAACTCTAACATTAATGTCCCGCATCATAAACATCTGCTTCATTATTGTATCTTTCTTTTACAGATCAAGTGATGGGTTGAATTTTGGACGTTGTAGATTTCCCTCAGCTGATTATTAAGATTCCTGATTGACACAAATACAATATCTGCTGTCGGTGACTCCAACAGTGAAATTCTCTCAGTTTATCATTCTGAATCTGTCACTGAGACAATTGTGGGCGGTAGTTCAGTTTTCAGTGTGAAATGTTGAAGGTAACTTTTGTTGTAATATAATTGTAGTCAATAGTTTTCCAGTTGTTTAAATCTCAGGTATAAATTAATAACTTTTCTCGTTCCTGATTCACAATTGTTCATTTCCCGTGATGTTGAGCTCTGGTTTTCTCTTTCTGGTGTCTGGTACAGCTGTACAGATATTGGGCAGCTCAGAGCGTAGGGGTTCAGATCTCATTGTGAAGCTCAAAGGTCAGATTCACTTTTGTTAACTTTAAAATCAATTTTCCTGTCAAATATTCTCTGAATTTTTAAATAAATATTGAATGGAAAATTAAATCTGACTTTGCCAAACTCTCTTTCTGTATTTCTCTGTTAGTGTGTTTATGTGTGTGTCTCTCTGTCTCTATCTCTCTGTGTATCTGTGTGTCTCTCTGTCTCTGTACTTCTCTGGATCTGTGTCTCTCTCTCTGCCTCTGTGTGTATATCTCTCTATGTATCTGTGTGTGTCTCTCTGTCTCTGTGTTTCTCTGTCTCTGTGTGTCTCGATGCTAAGGGCCTAGTATTTCAGGCTCTGACCTGAACCCACAATCTCTCTGACTCTGAGCGAAGATGACTCCATTGAAGGTGTGAGGCCTCATCACTTTCTGTCTGGTTTAGTTTTGTAATGTTTACATGTTTAAACACTGAAACCTCTTGCCCTTGATAAGTTGGGAATATCACTGCGGTTTGAGAAAAGCAAACACTGATCCCGCACTAAACACCCCCCAACACAGGACTGAGCAGAGTGTGTGAAATGTGACTGGTGCGAATGTGGATTGTCTTTTAAAAGTGGGTGAGAAACACTTCATTTTCAAATCTTTACCCTGCTTCTGTAGCGTCTCAGATTCCACCTGATCTGCACATCTTTGGACTGTGGAAGGAAACCGGGGCACCCGCAGGAAACCCATGCAGACACAGGGAGAATGTGCAAACTCAACTCCCAACCGAGAATTGAATCCTGGTGCTGTGAGGCAGCAGTGCGAAACACTGTCCACCATGTCGCCCTATCCCATGTATTGGGACACGGTGAAAAGTATTGTTTCTTGCACGCTACACAGACAAAATATACCGTTCATAGAGTTCATTCGGGAGAAGGAGAGGAGAGCGTGCAGAATACAGTGTTGCAGTAACCTATAGGGTGTAGAGAAAGATCAGCTTAATGTATGGTAGGTCCACTCAAAAATTAACATTCTGACCAAACACTAAAGCTTTCCACAAAACAAGGCTCACAAATTCAACACCACTTTCCCTTGTCCCCTCTCCCATCATGCTGTGTTCGGAGTCTCTCATCGATGCTAAGGGCCTAGTATTTGAGGCTCTGAGCTGAAGCCACAATCTGTCTGATTCTGAGGGAAGATTACTGCCACTCAGATACAGCTGGCTGCAGTATCCCCTTGAAATATATCTGTTGTGTAAAGAGCCACATGTTTTTTTTCCCTGTGTCTGCTGTCCTTAAAGAACTATTGAATAATCTAAATATCCGCATTAATTATCACAGAACAAGGCCAACATGGGGGAATCGAGTATCAGGTTTAAAAGTTTGTTTATTAGTGTCACAAGTAGGGTTACATTAAAACTGCAATGAAGTTACTGTGGAAAATCCGTAGTCGCCATGCTCTGGCGCCTGTTTGGGCAACTTGGGGAGAATTTAGCATGGCTGATACACCTAACCAGCGCGTCTTTCGAACTGTGGGAGGAAACCGCAGCACCCGGTGGAAACCCACGCAGACACGGGGAGAATGTACAAACTCCACACTGACAGTGACCCAAGCCAGGAATCAAACCCGGGTCCCTGGCGCTGTGAGGCAGCAGCGCTAACCACTGTGCCGCCCCTCAACGAAACATTGTGCAGTTGTGGAATGCACAGGATAGGAGGGATGTGATAGCACTGGAAAAGGTGCAGAGGAGATTCACCAGGATGTTGCCTGGCCTGGAGAGTTTTAGTTCATAGAATCATAGAACCCCTACAGTCCAGAATGAGGCCATTCGACCCATCAAATCTGCACGGACTCTTACCCAGGCTTACCCCGTAACCCCACGTATGTTCCCGCTAATCCCCCTAACCTATACATCGTGGGACCCTCAGGGCAATTTTGCATGGACAATGCACCCGGAGGAAACCCACGCAGACACGGGGAGAATGTGCAAACTCCACACAGATAGTAACCCGAGGCCGGAATTGAACCCGGGTCCCTGGCGCTGTGAGGCGGCAGTGCTAACCACTGTGCTACCGTGCCGCCACTCGGACTGAAGAGATTTTATAGACTGAGGGTGTGATCTTACCTCCTGTTCACGCCACACTCCCGCTCAGCGAGGTCGGAGAATCTGGTGACCAGCCAAATCTCCTTTCACTGCAGTGGGATGGGAAACTCCTGCCGGCCTGAACGGTGATAAGAATCCACCCTGGGGTTGTTTTCCGTGGAGCAGAGGAGGCTGAGGGGGAACATGATGGAGGTGGATAAGATTATGAGGGACATCGATAGAGTAGAGGGGAGAAAGCTTTCCCCTTGGTGGTGGGATCAATAACCAGGGGGTATAGATTTAGGGTAAGGGGCAGGAGGTTTACAGGGGATGTGAGGAAAACCTTTTTCACCCAGAGGGTAGTGGGAGTCTGGAACTCTCTGCTTGAAAGGGTGGTGGAGGCAGAGACCCTCAGAACGTTTAAGAAGTGCTTAGCTATGCATTTGCAATGCCAAGGCTTACCAGGCCGTGAGCCAAGTTGGGTGATTTGTCTTTGACCGGCACAGATGCAATGGGCCGAAGGGCCTTTTCTGTTCTCTGGACCTCCATTGCTAAAACACAACCTCACTGACCCAGCTTCTGGTCATCTATCCAAATCTCTCCCTCCACAGCTCGGGGATAAATCCTGCCGCGCAATCTTCCTTTGAAGTGGCTTTGGACATTTCATTCTCCGTGAGGACTTGTCCGGATAGTGGCTGCTGTTGTTGTGTTTGTCTCAGTGTCAGCTCAGAAACATGGACAACATGTTAGAAATGGCCGTCTCCCAGTGAGTGTGAGGACAGGGCAGGCTTTGAGCGAGGCCTGGGCCTCTCCCTGAAGGACACAGGGCCACCATTGTGCTTTTTGCTGACAAACAGAAAGATTTCACCCCTCTCTCTCTCTCTCTCTCTCTCGTGTCTCATCTCACTCACATTCTGCCCCTTCCATTCACTCTGTGCTGCTTTCTGGAGGAAGCTGCCAGCTTTATCCGCCACAGAGCATCTGCCAACAAGAACATCAGATGAAACCTTCCATTCCCCAAGTCCCTCTTTCCTCTCTGCTCCTCGCTGTCTTTCCGGAGGAAATGGGATGGGAAGCTGATGGGAAAAGATTTGCAGGGCTCCAGGGACAAGGTGGAGCAGTGGGACTGGCTCGATTGCTCGAGCAGAGAGTCGACACCAGCTGAATGGGCTGAATGGCCTCCTTCATTCTGTGGCTATTCTATGGTTGACACACAATAGATAGTCAATCTCTTTTCCCAAAGGTACGGGAGTCTTAAACTAGAGGGCATGGGTTTAAGGTGAGAGGGGAGAGATACAAAAGTGTCCAGAGGGGCAATCTTTTCACACAGAGAGTGATGAGCGTCTGGAACAAGCTGCCAGAGGTAGTAGTAGAGAGGGGCACAATTTTATCTTTTAAAAAACGTTTAGACAGTTACATGGGTAAGATCGATGTAGAAGCATATGGGCCAAATGTGGGGAATTGGGACTAGCTTAGGGGTTAAAAGAAAAAGGGCAGCATGACAAGTTGGGCCAAAGGGCCTGTTTCCATGCTGTAAACAGCTATGACACTATGACAACTTGTCATTTGGGTCCCAACTTCAAGTTTCTAGGTGTCCAGATCACCAACAACCTGTCCTGGTCCCCCCCCATACCGACACTATAATTGAGAAAGCCCACCAACACGTCTACTTTCTCAGGAGGCTGAGGAAATTTGGCATGTCAGCTACGACTCTCACCAACTTCTACAGATGCACCATAGAAAGCATCCTTTCTGTGTCACGGCTTGGTCTGGTTTCTGCTCTGTCCAAGACTGCAAGAAATTACAAAAGGTCGTGAATGTAGCCCCGTCCATCACGCAGAGAGCCTCCCATTCATTGACTCTGTCTCCACTTCCCGCGGCCTTAGAAAAGCAGCCAGCATAATTAAGGACCTCATGCACACATTCTCTCTTCCACCTTCTTCCGTCAGGAAAAAGATACAAAGTCTGAGATCACGTACCAACCGACTCAAGAACTTCCCTGCTGCCCTCAGACTTTTGAATGGACCTGCTATTCAGGGGGGTTCGCCGGGAGCATAAAAAGCCGTCTGCACTATACAGCGGGCAGCGTCGGGAGCGGGCAGTGGAGTGAGTGGGAATCAGAGTGTGCACTGTAAGGGCTTTGGCTCACAGGGCTTAGGCTGAAAGGGCGAGGCAAGGCTAGTTATTTTTTATCCAACCCTATAAAGGATAAGGGCAGGTATGAGTGATCGGCCAGTTCAGTGCTTCCGATGTGGGATGTGGGAGTTCCTGCAAACACCTAGCTTCCCAGAGGTTCACATATGTGCCAGGTGCGTGGAACTGCAGCTCTTGAGGGACCGTGTTAGGGAACTGGAGCTGCAGATCGCTGACCTTAGCCTAGTCAGGGAAAATGGGAGAAAAATTGACAGGAGTTATAGGCAACTAGTTACACCGGGGCATCGGGAGGAAGACACGTGGGTCACAGTTCGGAGGAGTAAAGGGCAGAAGGGTAAAGTACAAGGGAGGACTCCAGTGGTGGTCTCTCAAAATAGGAAGGGCTTGGTGACAGGTGTGAGAGGGGAGGGGAGTGGACAGTTAGAAGAGGGGTCACCTGTGGTTGTCCCACTCCAAAACAGGTATATTGTTTTAGATAGTGTGGAGGAATGTGCCTCTCCAGGGGTAAGACACAGTGACCAGGTCACTGGCACACAGTCAGGCTCTGTGGCCCGGAAAGGGAAGAGAGGGGTTAGGAGAGCGATAGTGGTGGGGGATGCATCAGTTAGAGGCACAGACAGGCAATTCTGTGGATGGGAACGGGACTCCAGGATGGTAGTCTGCCTACCTGGAGCTGGGGTCACGGATGTCTCCGAGCGGATAGGAGGCATATTAAAAGGGGAAGATAAAGAAACGGATGTCATTATACACATTGGTGGAAATGACGTAGATAGGAAGAGTAGGGGGGTCCTAAGAGAGCAATTCAGGGAGTTGGGAAGTAGGTTAAAAAGTAGGGTCACTAGGGTGGCCATCTCTGGGCTGCTCCCAATGCCTCGTGCCAGTGAGGCTAAGAATAGGGAGTTGGTTCAAATGAATGCCTGGCTAAAGGACTGGTCCAGGAGGGAGGGCTTTATTTTCATAGATCAATGGGAAGTTTTCAGGAGAGGATGGCACCTGTACAAGAGGGAGGGGTCACAACTAAGTTGGAAGGGCACAAATATCCTGGCTGGGAGCTTTGCTAGTGCAGTTCGGGGGGGTTTAAACTAGAATGGCAGGGGGGTGGAGATCAAAATATTAGGTCTATAAGTGTGGAGGCTGGGGACGAGCTTGGGGCTGGGACAAGGCTGGCAAAGAAGAAGAGCACTCTGGGGGAGGACGACCTCACTGAGCCTGGCCGTCTGGAGTGTTTATACTTCAATGCAAGGAGCGTAGCAGGTAAAACAGACGAACTTGGGGCCTTAATGCGCACGAGGAATTTGGATGTGGTTGCGGTGACAGAGACTTGGTTGAAAGAGGGACAGGACTGGCAGCTGAATATTCCAGGGTACAAGTGTTTTAGGCGAGACAGAGGAGGGGCTAAAAGAGGTGGGGGAGTAGCGGTATTGGTTGGAGAGCATATTACACCGGTGCAGAGGGAGGACAATTCGGAGGAGTCGTGTAGCGAGTCACTCTGGGTGGAGCTTAGAAACAGGAAAGGCACAGTCACTATGTTGGGAGTGTACTACAGGCCCCCCAACAGCCCAAGGGAAGTGGAAGAATGGATATGTCAGGAGATACTGGATAGGTGCAGGAAATATAGGGTTGTTGTAGTGGGAGACTTCAATTTCCCTGGTATAGACTGGAAATCGCTGAGGGCAGGGACTCTGGATGGGGAGGAATTTGTAAAATGTGTACAGGAGGGTTCGTTGGAACAATATGTGGACCGCCCGACTAGAGAGGGGGCTATACTGGACCTGGTACGGGGGAATGAGCCCGGTCAGGTCTTCAAAGTTTTGGTTGGGGAACATGTGGCAAATAGTGACCACAATTCTGTTAGCTTTAGGATAGTGATGGAAAAGGTTGAGTGGTGTCCCAAGCGTAAGGTGTTGGATTGGGGGAAGGCTAACTTTATTGGGATCAGGCAGAAATTGGCAGCTCTTGATTGGGAGAGGCTGTTTGAGGGTAAATCCACATCTGGTATGTGGGAGTCTTTTAAGGAACGGTTGTTAGGGCTACAGGACAAGCATGTGCCTGTAAAAAAGAAGGATAGGAAGGGTAGGATTAGAGAACCGTGGATAACCAGGGAAATTGAGGGACTGGTCAAAAGGAAAAGAGAGGCGTATGTTAGGTCCAAGCAGCTAAAAACGGAGGGAGCTCTGGAGGAGTACAATGAAAGTAGGAAAGTACTCAAACGGGGAATTAGAAGAGAACCGTGGATAACCAGGGAAATTGAGGGACTGGTCAAAAGGAAAAGAGAGGCGTATGTTAGGTCCAAGCAGCTAAAAACGGAGGGAGCTCTGGAGGAGTACAATGAAAGTAGGAAAGTACTCAAACGGGGAATTAGAAGAGCAAAAAGGCGTCACGAAATGTTCTTGGCAGACAGGATTAAGGAGAATCCCAAGGCATTTTATTCATATGTTCGGAACAAAAGGGTTGTTAGGGAAAAAATCGGACCTCTCAGGGACAAAAGTGGGGACTTATGCTTGGAGCCCAAAGAAGTGGAGAGATCCTAAATGAATACTTTGCGTCGATATTCACAAAGGAGAGGGATGTGTTGACTGGGAATGTCTCTGAGGGGAGTGTTGAACCGTTGGAGAAAATCTCCATTACAAAGGAGGAAGTGTTAGGTTTGTTAGAGAATATAAAGACTGACAAATCCCCAGGGCCTGATGGAATCTATCCAAGGCTGCTCAGGGAGACGAGAGGTGAAATCGTTGGGCCTCTGACGCAAATCTTTGTCTCGTCACTGGACACAGGTGAGGTCCCAGAGGATTGGAGGATAGCCAATGTGGTCCCGTTATTTAAGAAGGGTAGGAAGGATAGCCCGGGTAATTATAGGTCGGTGAGCTTGACGTCCGTGGTGGGGAAGTTGTTGGAGAAGATTCTTAGAGATAGGATGTATGCGCATTTAGAAAGGAATAAACTCATTAACGATAGTCAACATGGTTTTGTGAGAGGGAGGTCATGCCTCACTAACCTGGTGGAGTTTTTTGAAGAAGTGACCAAAATGGTTGACGAAGGAAGGGCCGTGGATGTTGTCTATATGGACTTTAGTAAAGCGTTTGACAAAGTCCCTCATGGTAGGCTAGTGAAAAAGGTTGGATCCCATGGGATAAAGGGGGAGGTGGCTAGATGGGTGGAGAACTGGCTTGGTCATAGAAGACAGAGGGTGGTAGTGGACGGGTCTTTTTCCGGCTGGAGGCCTGTGACTAGTGGTGTACCGCAGGGCTCTGTATTGGGACCTCTGCTGTTTGTGATTTATATAAATGATCTGGAAGAAGGAGTAACTGGGGTGATCAGTAAGTTTGCGGACGACACAAAACTGGTAGGCCTTGCAGATAGTGAGGAACATTGTCAGAGGCTACAGAAGGATATAGATAGGCTGGAAATTTGGGCAAGGATATGGCAGATGGAGTTCAATCCTGATCAATGCGAAGTGATGCATTTTAGTGGGAATAATGTCGGGAGGAGCTACAAGATTAATGGAAGAACCGTAAAGGGTGTAGAGTCGCAGAGGGACCTGGGTGTGCAAGTCCACAGATTTTTGAAGGTGACGTCACAGGTGGAGAAGGTGGTGAAAAAGGCATATGGCATGCTTGCCTTTATCGGACGGGGCATAGAGTATAAGAGTTGGGGTCTGATGTTGCAGATGTATAGAACGTTGGTTCGGCCGCATTTGGAATACTGCGTCCAGTTCTGGTCGCCACACTACCAGAAGGACGTGGAGGCTTTGGAGAGAGTACAGAGGAGGTTTACCAGGATGTTGCCTGGTATGGAGGGGCTTGGTTATGAGGAGAGATTGGGGAAAATCGGGTTGTTCTCCTTGGAAAGACGGAGGATGAGGGGAGACTTAATAGAGGTGTATAAAATTATGAAAGGCATAGATAGGGTGAACGGTGGGAAGCTTTTCCACGGGTCGGTGGTGACGTTCACAAGGGGTCATAGGTTCAAGGTGAAGGGGGGGAGGTTTAACACAGATATCAGAAGGACATATTTCACACAGAGGGTCGTGGGGGCCTGGAATGTGTTGCCGGGCAAGGTGGTGGAGGCGGACACACTGGGAACGTTTAAGAATTATCTAGACAGCTATATGAACGGAGTGGGAATGGAGGGATACAAAAGAGTGGTCTAGTTTGGACCAGGGAGCGGCGCGGGCTAATTGTTCCTTGTTTCTCGTTTCAAGGCTTCATTCTATGATCATCTTGCTGGCGCCAGTACAGAGCGAGACTGCGGATAGTTGGGAACCTGTCTCGGGGGCAGGGATTTCATATGGTGTTCGTGGAAGTGGAAATGACTAGGGTTGGGAAGCATTTTCCGATCAGGGCCATTGTGATCTCCTGGACTCATTTCGATCGCCTCAGGGGGTCGGAGAGGAATTTCCCAGATTTTCTTCCCCATATTGGCCCTGGGGTTTTCACTCTGGGTTTTCGCCTCTCCCTGGAGATCACATGGTCTGGAATGGGGGGGGGTGGGGGCGAGTTAATAGGTTGTGATGAACAAAGCATCGTAGCTGTGAGGGACAGCTCGGTGGATAGGATATTCGTATGTAGATAGGCTGGAAAATTGGGCGGGGATCCTGGATTCAGGATTCAATTCTGGACCGGGGAGCGGCGCGGGCTTGGAGGGCCGAAGGGCCTGTTCCTGTGCTGTATTGTTCTGTGTTCTTTGTTCTTTGTTCTTTTGTTCTTTGTTTAGGGCAGAGTTTACTGATACCAGGCCCAGATTGTAATAATTGAGAAAGGTTTAGGGCAGAGATTACTGATACAAGACCCGTATTGTAATAATTGAGAGAGGTTTAATGCAGAGATTACTGATACAAGGCCCAGATTGTAATAACTGAGAGAGGTTTAGGGCAGAGTTTACTGATACAAGGCCCAGATTGTAATAACTGAGAGAGGTTTAGGACAGAGATTACTGATACAAGGCCCAGATTGTAATAACTGAGAGAGGTTTAGGGCAGAAATTACTGATACAAGTCCCAGATTGTAATAACTGAGAGAGATTTAGGGCAGAGATTACTGATACAAGGCCCAGATTGTAATAACTGAGAGAGGTTTAGAGCAGAGATTACTGATACAAGTCCCGGCAGAGATTACTGATACAAGTCCCATATTGTAATAACTGAGAGAGGTTGAGGGCAGAGCTTACTGATACAAGTCCCAGATTGTAATAATTGAGAGAGGTTTAGGGCAGAGATTACTGATACAAGTCCCAGATTGTAATAACTGAGAGAGGTTTAGGGCAGAGATTACTGATACAAGTCCCAGATTGTAATAACTGAGAGAGGTTTCGGGCAGAGATTACTGATACAAGGCCCAGATTGTAATAACTGAGAGATGTTTCGGGCAGAGATTACTGATACAAGGCCCAGATTGTAATAACTGAGAGAGGTTAAGGGCAGAGATTACTGAAAGAAGTCCCAGATTGTAATAACTGAGAGAGATTTAGGGCAGAGATTACTGATACAAGTCCCAGATTGTAATAACTGAGAGAGATTTAGGGCAGAGATTACTGATACAAGTCCCAGATTGTAATAACTGAGAGAGGTTTAGGGCAGAGATTACTGATACAAGTCCCAGATTGTAATAACTGAGAGAGGTTTAGGGCAGAGATTACTGATACAAGTCCCAGATGCTGCACATCCTGGTTTGCCAATGACACAAAACATTAGACAGCATTGTAAGCAGCGTAGCTGCAAACATCACATTGCAAAGAGTTATTCATATTTTGTACATGGACATACTGGTGGAGAGGTTTCAGTGCAGGGAAATGTAAACTGACACAACTTAGATTTAAAAGGGATAGAACAACGCACTTTAATAAATGATGAAATGACAGAAACAGTGGAAGCTCCAAATGTCCAGATATTTCACAGCTGAATTCGCACAATACACACAGCAATGGATCTGATATTGCAGAATTGTTGTAAATGTGGTTAATCTCAGTACGGAGGCTGTCTTCATGTTACAATGTTAATCTGATCACTCTCATCAAAACAGGGTCAACATTTCTGTACAATGTGACTGAATCATCAGCTCAAATAGTTCAGGTTCAGTGTTTAAAATAACCAGTCAATTTTCTGTGGCTGCTTTGGGAGTGTCAGTGGAATGTAGTTTACAGTCAAGTGCGAACAATTGCATTGGGGAATAATTGGAAGCAGTTTCCATTGAGAGCTTCCTGCATTCTGGAAATGTGTGTGATCCATTCAGAGATAGGAAATGGACGGATGAATAAAGATGCAGTTTGTTGTTAATTACATGAGATTGTCTACCTTGAAGATTCACCAGTTCCATGTGCTGAGAGAAAGGAATGATAAAACAATGTCTATAATTCAAATCCTTCAGACAAGTGAAAAAGCAGGAGAACAACTGAATCCACAAACGCTGCCACAGACAGTATTCGAAGCTTCAACTCCATGTTTGAATGTGAAGGGCTGATTGAAATAAACAGGAGGCCACACTGGGATGCTGAGCAATTTGATTCCTGTTTTCCCTAAACTTCAAAATAAAAATCTGTGATGAAACATTCCTTGGACAGAGCAGGGGGAATTTTACTCTGTATTTAGCCCATTCCAGTATTTGTGTTGTGAACATTTGATGAACAGTGCAGATTAAACATTATTCTTAACCGCTGGAATTTAAGTTGGGGGCTGATTTAATCAAACATTGAAAATAATGAGGGAAAGGGAGAGGCTGATAAAGAACAAGTTTTTCTGCTGGCTGGGAACTCCAGGATTTGGGAATATTTGAATGTTAGCCTCAGTTTAGAATTTTAGAATTGTAGAAATGGAAACATTGCCAGATGTGGTGTGGAGTTAGTTTGAAACAATCTTCTGCAAATGGCTATTGATGCTCAGTCACTTGTTATTATTTTAAACCTGGGGTTGATAGATTTTCCTTTTCCAAGGGGTTAAGAGACAGAGAGTTAGATCACAGATCAGCCAGGATCTTATTGAATATTGGAACAGGCTTTCAGGAAGATTGTTCCAGATTCTAAACACACTCTTGATGAAGTGCTTTTTCTCACTTCACTTCTGATCCATTTCCCCATCATTTAGAATCTGTGCCCTCTAGTTCCTGACCATCTCTTGAGAGGGAAGAGTTTCTCACTCTTTAACCTGTGGATACCCCTTAGGATCTTGAACCTCTCTCTCAAGTCTCACCTCAGCCTTCTTTTCTCCAAGGAAAACAGTCCCAACCTCTCCAATCTACCGTCGTAGCTACGGATCTTATTCCCTGGAATCATTCTTGTGAATCTCCTCTGCACTCTCTCCAATGTCTTCACATCCCTCCTCAAGTACGGTGCCCAGAACTGGGCGCAGTCTCCAGATGAGGCTTAACGAGTGTCTTATACAAGTTCAATATGAACTCCTTACTCTTGTCCTCAATTCCTCCATTAATAAAAGCTGGGATACCATATACTTCATTTACTGCTCTCTCAAAGTGCCCTGCCACCTTCACTGACGTATGTACATATTAGAATCATAGAATCCTACAGTGCAGAAGAAGGCCATACAGCCCATCGAGCCTGCGCTAACAACATTCCCACCCAGGCCCAATCCCCGTGATGCAACGTATTTACCCTGGTAATACTGGCATGAATTGAGAAATGGTTAACGGACAGGAAACAGAGCTTAGGTACAAATGGGTCATTTTCAGGGTGGCAGGCTGTGAGCAGCGGCTTATCACAAGGATCAGTACTCGGGAGCCCAACTATTCACAATCCATATCATTGATTTGGACATTTGGGATCAAATGTAATATTTCCGAGTTTGCAGATGACATGAAAGCAGGTGGAAGTGTGAGTTGTGAGGAGGATGTAGACTCTTCAAGGGGATGTGGGAGAGGCTGAATTAGTGGTGAAACCACACACGGAGTGTTGTGGACAGTTTTATCCTCTTACCTAAGGAAAGACATTCTTGTCCGAGAGGGACTTCAATGACATTTCACTGCATCAATTCCTGGGATGGAGGGATTGTCCCCTGAGGAAAGAAAATTGACTTTTACTTTATGCACTTGAGACGCATGAGAGGTGACCTCATTCAAACTTGGACAATTCTTACAGGGCTCAGCAGGGTCGAGTCATAGAGGTTTACAGCATGGAAGCGCGCTTTGGCCCAACTTGTCCATGCCGCCCAGTTTTTACCATTAACATAGAACATAGAAAGCCACAGCACAAACAGGCCCTTCGGCCCACAAGTTGCGCTGATCATATCCCTACCTCTAGGCCTATCTATAGCCCTCAATCCCATTAAATCCCATGTACTCACCCAGAAGTCTCTTAAAAGACCCCAACGAGTTTGCCTCCACCACCACCGACGTCAGCCGATTCCACTCACCCACCACCCTCTGAGTGAAAAACGTACCCCTGACATCTCCTCTGTACCTACCCCCCCAGCACCTTAAAGCTGTGTCCTCTCGTAGCAACCATTTCAGCCCTTGGAAATAGCCTCTGAGAGTCTACCCTATTCAGACCTCTCAACATCTTGTAAACCTCTATCAGGTCACCTCTCATCCTTCGTCTCTCCAGGGAGAAGAGACCAAGCTCCCTCAACCTATCCTCATAAGGCATGCCCCCCAATCCAGGCAACATCCTTGTAAATCTCCTCTGCACCCTTTCAATGGCTTCAACATCTTTCCTGTAATGAGGTGACCAGAACTGCGCGCAGTACTCCAAGTGGGGTCTAACCAGGGTCCTATAAAGCTGCAGCATTATCTCCCGACTCCTAAACTCAATCCCTCGATTAATGAAGGCTCGTACGCCGTACGCCTTCTTAAGCTAATCACAATTGCCTGTGTTTCGCCCATATCCCTCTATACCAATCTTACCCATGTAACTGTCTCAATGCTTTTTAAAACATAAAATTGTACCCGCCCCTACTACTGCCCCTGGCAGCTCATTCCAGACACTCACCACCCTCTGTGTGAAAAGAATTGCCCTCTGGATCCTTTTGTATCTCTCCCCTCTCACCTTAAACCTATGCCCTCTAGTTTTAGACTCCCCTACCTTTGGGAGAAGATATTGACTATCTAGCTGATCTATGCCCCTCATTATTTTATAGACCTCTATAAAATCAGCCCTCAGTCTTATACGCTACAGGGAAAAAAGTCCCAGTCTGTGCAACCTCTCCTTAAAACCCAAACCATCATGTCCCGGTAGCATCCTAGTAAATCTTTTTTGAACTCTTTCTAGTTTAATAATATCCATTCTAAAATAGGGTGACCAGAACTGTACACAGTATCCCAAGCCTGGCCTTAACAATATCTTGTACAACTTCAACAAGACGTCCCAACTCCTGTATTCAATGTTCTGACCAATGAAACCAAGCATGCTGAATGCCTTCTTCACCACTCTGTCCAGCTGTGACTCCACTGTCAAGAAGCTATGAACCTGTACCCCGAGATCTCTTTGTTCTATAACTCTCCCCAACCCCCAAACATTAGCTGAGTAGATACAGGAAGGATGTTTCCCCCGGCTGGGGGGCGGGAGGGGTGGGGGTGTCTAGAACCATGGCATAATCGCAGAGTAAGGGGGCAGGACATTTAGGACTGAGATAAGAACATAAGAAATAGGAGCAGGAGTAGGCCATCTAGCCCCTCGAGCCTGCCCCGCCATTCAATAAGATCATGCCTGATCTGAAGTGGATCAGTTCCACTTACCCACCTGATCCCCATAACCCCTAATTCCCTTACCGATCAGGAATCCATCTATCCGTGATTTAAACATATTCAACGAGGTAGCCTCCACCACTTCAGTGGGCAGAGAATTCCAAAGATTCACCACCCTCTGAGAGAAGAAGTTCCTTCTCAACTCTGTCCTAAACTGACCCCCCTTTATTTTGAGGCTGTGCCCTATAGTTCTAGCTTCCTTTGTAAGTGGAAAGAATTTCTCCCACCTCTACCCTATCCAGCCCCTTCATTATCTTATAGGTCTCTATAAGATCCCCCCTCAGCCTTCTAAATTCCAACCAGTACAAACCCACACTGCTCAGTCTCTCCTGATAATCAACACCCCTCATCTCAGGTATCAACCTGGTGAACCTTCTCTGCACTCCCTCCAAGGCCAATATATCCTTCTGCAAATAAGGGGACCAATACTGCGGCCTCACCAATGCCCTGTACAGATGCAGCAAGACATCTCTGCTTTTATATTCTATCCCCCTTGCGATATAGGCCAACATCCCTTTTGCCTTCTTGATCACCTGTTGCACCTGCAGACTGGGTTTTTGCGTCTCATGCACAAGGACCCCCAGGTCCCTTTGCACAGCAGCATGTTGTAATTTTTTTCCATTTAGATAATAATCCGATTTGCTATTATTTCCTCCAAAGTGAATAACCTCGCATTTGTCAACGTTATACTCCATCTGCCAGATCCTCGCCCACTCACTCAGCCTGTCCAAATCTCTCTGCAGACCTTCTACGCCCTCCACACGATTCACTTCTCCACTTATCTTTGTGTCGTCTGCAAACTTTGTTACCCTACACTCAGTCCCCTCCTCCAGATCGTCTATATAAATGGTAAATAGTTGAGGCCCCAGTACCGATCCCTGCGGCACGCCACTAGTTACCATCTGCAAACCAGAAAAGCACCCATTTATTCCGACTCTCTGCTTCCTGTGAGGAGGAATTTCTTCCCTCAGAGTCATAGAGTGGTGCAGTGAAGAAAAGGCCCTTCGACCCATTGAGTCTGCACCAACAGTAACTACCACTAAAGTTGTGCTAATCCAATTTTCCATCTCTTGTACCATATCTTTGAATGTTGTGATGTTTCAAGTGCTCATCCAAATGCTTTTGAAAGGTTGTAAGGTTTCCGACCTCCACTGCCTTCCCAGGCAGTACTTTCCTGATTCCCATCACCCTCTGAGTGAATGTTTTTATCAACTCTCCTCTGAATCTCCTGCCCTTTGCCCTAAAACGATGTCCCCTCATGATTGACCCCTCAACCAAGGGGAACAGCTGTTGCCTATTCACCCTGTCCATACCCCTCATAATCTTACACACCTCAATCAGCCTTCTCTGCTCTAAAGAAAACAATCCAAACCTATCCAGTCTCTCCTTATAGCTCAAATACTCCATCCCAGGCAACTTGCTGCTGAGCCTCCTCTGTACCCCCTCTAGTGCTATCATATCCCTCCTCTGGTGTGGTGACCAGATCTGCACACGGTACTCTGTACAACTCCAACATTAACTCTTTGCTCTTCTACTCTGCGCCATGACTGATAAAAGCAAGTGTCTCATCTGCCTTCTTTACCACTTGATTCACCTGCTCTGCTGCCTTCTGGGATCTGTGAATAATTGCCCAAGATCCATATGTTCCTCTGAGCTTCCCAGTGTCCTGCAACTCATTAAATACTCCCTTGCCTTGTTACTGCTTCCAAAGTGCATCACCTCGCACCTATCAGGGTCAAATACCATCTGCCACTGCTCTGCCTATCTGACCAACCCAGCGATATCTTCCTGTAACCTACAACTTTCTTCACTATTAACCATCCTACCAATCTTGGTGTCATCTGGAACCTTGCTTATCATTGCCCCCACATTATCATCTGTCTCATTTATGTGTAACAATAATAAGCCCCCCAGCACGGAGCCTTGTGGTGCACCACTGGACACCGGCCTCCAGCCACTCAAACAGCCTTCCAACACCACCCTTTGTGTCCAATTACTAAACCAGTTTCCGATCCATCTCGCCAAGTTTTCCTGAATACCATGTGCTTCCAGGATGGTGAATGTTTGGAATTCCCTATCCCAGAGGGCTGTGGAGGCTCAGTCATCGTTCACAGACTGAGATGGATAGGTTTCTACAGATTAAACATATTGGAAAGTTTCACCATCTGTGACCCCTTGTTCCAGCCTCTCCGCCCAACCCCCCTCTCCCCACCCCCTCAGCCCCTCAGCTGGAGGAAACAACATCCCTGTATTCAGTCACTCCAGCCCAGTCAGAATTTATACATTTCAATTCGATCCCCTCTCATTCTTCGGAACTCCAGTGAATACAGGCCCAGTCGACTCAATCTCTCCTCATACGACAATCCTGCCATCCCAGGAATCAGTCTGGTGTGCCTCCGCTGCTCTCCCTCTATGGTAAGTGCAGCATTTCATAGTTACAGAGACAAAAACTGTCCACAATATTCCAGGTGTGGTCTCACCGAGGGCCTGTACAGCTGCAGTAAGACATCCTTGCTCCTTTCCTCAAGTTCTCTTGCAATGAAGGCCAACATATCATTTGCCTTCCTAACTGTTTGCTGTAGCTGCATGCTTGCATTCAGTCTCTGGTGTACTAGGACACCCAGGTCCCTTTGTATATCAACATTTCCCAATCTATCACCATTTAAATAACCCTCTGCCATTCTGCTTCTCTGTCCGAAGTAGTTAAATTCACGTTTGTCCACGTTACACAGCATCTGCCACGCATTTACCCATTCACTCAATTTTCTGAAGTCACTGTGAAACATTTTAACATCCTTCTCACTCCTCACATTCCCAACAAGTTTCATGGCATCAGCAAACTTGGAAATATTATTTTTGGTTCCCTCATCCAAATCATTGGTGTACATCTCGTGTGTGTCTCAATGTCAGCTCGGAAACATGTACAGCACAATCCCAGCCTGTCTCTGTCTTTCTATGGCTCTGTATCTGTATATATCTCTCTCTGAAATTAGAATAAAGAAAATTACAGCATAAGAACAGGCCCTTCGGCCCTCCAAGCCTGCACCAACCATGTGTGAACTAAAAACACCTCCCCTTCCAGGGACCATATCCCTCTATTCCCATCCTATTCTTGTATTTCTCCAGATGCCCCTTAAAACTCATTATTGTATCTGCTTCCACTACCTCTCCCAGCAGCGAGTTCCAGGCACCCACCACCCTCTGTGTAAAAAACTTGCCTCGTACGTCTCCTTTAAACCTTGTCCCTCGCACCTTAAACCTGTGCCCCCTAGTAATTGACTCTTCAACCCTGGGAAATAGCTCCTGACTATCCACTCTGTCCATGCCTCTCATAATCTTGTAGACTTCTATCAGGTCACCCCCCTTGCCTCCATCATTCCAGTGAGAACAAACCAAGTTTCTCCAAACTCTCCTCATAGCTAATGCCCTCCATACCCGGCAACATCCTGGTAAATCTTTTCTGTACCCTCTCCAAAACCTCCACATCCTTCTAGTAGTGTGGCGACCAGAATTGAACACTATATTCCAAGTGCGGCCTAACAATGGTTCTATAAAGCTGCAACATGGCTTGCCAATTTTTAAACTCAATGCGTGTGGCATCAAAAGTTTGCTTATCTCCTAAATAACACTGACAACATTTCAAAACCGCTCCATTGTCGGTGAAACACTTTTGGAAACCCTAAAGCCATGAATAGTACTTTAGAAATGTCCATCCCCAAGTTGCTGTGAGGACATTCAGAGTCAGTGTGTGACTTGGGTCAAAGACAGACCAGCGAGGTCTCTCCCTGAATGACACTGAGTGACTCTTTAGCTTTTTTATGATGAGCAGAAACCTTTCATCTCTCTTGTGTCCAATTCATTCCAATTCTGTCCCTGACATGAATCAGTTGTGACTTTCTGTAGGAGCTGGAATGTTCTCTCTGGCGACAGAGAATCCATTGAGAGGAGGATCAGGTGTGACCTTTCTCTCCTGGAATCCATCTTTCCTGTTTGTGTCTTGTAGATTGTGTGTGGAGAGAGCAGAGGGAAAAGGCTGAGTGGATTTGTAATGAACAGGGGTTTGCTTTCATTCACAAACTGGAGCTGAAGCCAACGTGTGCAGATGTGAAGAATGGAGATCAGAAAAGGACCATGGGTAGAATTGGAGACTATTCTGCCCATCCAGATGTGCTGTCTTTTTGGAAGAGAAATCGAGTTAATCTCTATTTACAGAGGGAGAAGGGATTCCTCCTCCATTCTATATCTGTTTAGTTTTAGGCTGTCTGAGTGTGAGTGTTAGTGTGTGTGCATATTTTTTCTCAATCTGCCTGTCTCTCAGTCCCCCTCAATAAATATTCATCTAACCCTGCACATGGTCCAATGAAATATCAATCCATACATGGTATTAATACAGTGAGAACTCAGAAAGGGTTGATTGTAGTGTCCACAGCAGCATGGTGTAATGTAGTATTCACTGAGACAACTGAGCACATAAACAGCGACTGGGTTGAGTGCAGTGATAACTGGGAAAGGAGCTAATGTCCGGGATTCTCCGGCTGTTCACTCGTGGGGAATTCTCTGCTCTCGTACCCCTGCCTCTGGTTTCCTGCTAGCGTGAGGTGACTTCAATGGGAAATCCCATTGACAGCGACAGGACCAAAAACTCCCTCTGCTAGTGAACGGTGTGTCACCTCTCACTGCCCACAAAGCTGCTGAGGGGAGACTGGAGGATCCCAGAAACTATGTTAAAAATAGTCATATTGGCAACAGCAGGAAAATATTACATCCCAAACTCAGTAATATTCACAATGATATTCTCCAATCAGCTGAAGGGCAGAATTTACTGATACAAGACCCAGATTGTAATAACTGAGAGAGATTTAGGGCAGAGATTACTGATACCAGGCCCAGATTGTAATAACTGAGAGAGGTTTAGGGCAGAGATTACTGATACCAGGCCCAGATTGTAATAACTGAGAGAGGTTTAGGGCAGAGATTACTGATAGCAGGCCCAGATTGTAATAACTGAGGGAGGTTTAGGGCAGAGATTACTGATACCTGGCCCAGATTGTAATAACAGAGAGGTTTTGGGCAGAGATTACTGATACCAGGCCCAGATTGTAATAACTGAGAGAGGTTTCGGGCAGAGATTACTGATACCAGGCCCAGATTGTAATAACTGAGAGAGGTTTAGGGCAGTGATTACTGATACCAGGCCCAGATTGTAATAACTGAGAGAGGTTTCGGGCAGAGATTACTGATACCAGGCCCAGATTGTAATAACTGAGAGAGGTTTCGGGCAGTGATTACTGATACAAGTCCCAGATTGTAATAACTGAGAGAGGTTTAGGGCAGAGATTACTGATACCAGGCCCAGATTGTAATAACTGAGAGAGGTTTAGGGCAGAGATTACTGATACCAGGCCCAGATTGTAATAACTGAGAGAGGTTTCGGGCAGAGATTACTGATACCAGGCCCAGATTGTAATAACTGAGAGAGGTTTAGGGCAGAGATTACTGATACCAGGCCCAGATTGTAATAACTGAGAGAGGTTTCGGGCAGTGATTACTGATACCAGGCCCAGATTGTAATAACAGAGAGGTTTAGGGCAGAGATTTCTGATACCAGGCCCAGATTGTAATAACTGAGAGAGGTTTCGGGCAGAGATTACTGATACAAGTCCCAGATTGTAATAACTGAGAGAGGTTTCGGGCAGAGTTTACTGATACCAGGCCCAGATTGTAATAACTGAGAGAGGTTTAGGGCAGAGATTACTGATACAAGGTCCAGATTGTAATAACTGAGAGAGGTTTCGGGCAGTGATTAATGATACCAGGCCCAGATTGTAATAACAGAGAGGTTTAGGGCAGAGATTACTGATACAAGGCCCAGATTGTAATAACTGAGAGAGGTTTAGGGCAGAGTTTTCTGATACCAGGCCCAGATTGTAATAACTGAGAGAGGTTTAGGGCAGAGTTTACTGATACCAGGCCCAGATTGTAATAACTGAGAGAGGTTTCGGGCAGAGATTACTGATACAAGGCCCAGATTGTAATAACTGAGAGAGGTTTCGGGCAGAGTTTACTGATACATGATCCCGGCAGGATTTACTGTTTGATAATCCAGCTGTTTGGCCCCGTTATGAGCACACCTTCCATGGCCATCAAGTCCGGAAGTCGGCCTTGAACCCTTGAAGAATGAGAGGCGACCCCATTGAAACAGACTTAAAATTCTTCCAGGGTGTGACAGGGTGGATGTAGATTGGATGTTTCCCCTGGCTGGTGAGACTAGAACCAGGGGACACAATCTCAGAATCAGGGGCAGACCTTTGAAGTCTGAGATGAGGAGGAATTTCTTCACTCAGAGGGTGGTGAATCTTTGGAATTTTCTATTCCAGGGGGATGTGGAAGCCCAATCATTCAGCATGTTCAAGACGCAAATCGATTGTGTGAAATAAAATAGGAATATGTGTGTGTGTGTTTGTTTGTGTGTGTGTGTGTTTGTTTGTGTGTGTTTGTTTGTGTGTGTGTGTGTGTGTCTGTTTGTGTGTGTGTCTGTTTGTGTGTGTGTGCATGCGTGTGTGTGTGTGCATGCGTGCGTGTGTGTGTGTGTGTGTGCGTGGACATGTTTCGGTGTGTGTTTATTACTGTGTGCGTCTGAGTGTTACTGGGTGAGAATATCTGTTTCTGTGTGTTTTAATAGAATCCTAGACTCCTCCAGTGCAGAAGGAGGCCATTTGGCCCATTGAGTCTGCACCGACCCACAATCCCACTCAGGCCCCATCTCCATAACCCCATGCATTTACCCGATCTTGTCTCTCTGACGCGGAGAGACAATTAAGCACGGCCAATGCACCCTAACCAGAACGTCTTTCAGACTGTGGGAGGAAACCGGAGCACCCGGAGGAAACCCACGCAGACAAAGGGAGAACGGGCAAACTCCGCACAGACAGTGACCCAAAGCGGGAACCGAACCCGAGTCCCTGGCACTGTGAGGCAGCAGTGCTGTGTTTTTGATGTGTGTGTGTGTGTTTCTGTGTGTTTGTGTGTTTATTGTGTTTGTGTGTGTGTGTGTTTATTGTGCGTGTTTTATGTGTGTTTGTGTGTGCGTGCTTTGTGTGTGTGCGTGTTTTGTGTGTGTTGGTGTGTGCGTGTTTTGTGTGCGTACGTGCCCCATGATCTGTTTGAATGCTGGCGCAGGATCGATGGGCCAAATGGCCTACACCTGCTCCTATTTTCCTTTGAGATTTAAATACATTGACACACATGCACGCTGACACACACACACAGAAAGATACGCACAGTGTTGACGTATTTATTCACCACTTAATGTGACTGAATGCTACACATCCCAGTTTACCAAAGACACACAATATTCAGCAGCATTGTAAACAGCGCAGCTGGAAACATCAAATTGGGGATTTGGTTTGAAAAAGGGTCAAAGCCTCTCTTGCTAAAGGCTGTTTGTCTATTGTGCTGACAGTGATACACTGCCATCCTCTGCTGCCTGCTGGACATTGCTCCAGCCGCAGAGAGAGTGAAGTAGATCAGAAACTCACTGGGAGAGAATGTAGCTTCACACAGTATCCATCCAAAATGACAGGAGCATCAGCAACACACACAAGCTCCGTGTGGAGACTGAGAGGGGCTCAGTGTGGAACACAAACCTTCACACTAAACCTGGAAGGACATTGATAAAGAGTTTAAAACAAAACTTCAGCAAATGTTTTGAAACATTTTGGTCCGTGGAAAAGTGCAGTGTGTAAAAAGCTGAAGATGTTTCCATTTCACATCTTCCTGCTTTGGGGAAATGGGAGTTATCTTTGCATTTACAAGGATGTGGGGAGGGAGATGTTTGAATGGACATTCAGCTTTTTGGGTGATTAAAGTGGTAACTTTGTTTCCAGAAGCTGTTTACAGTGATTGTCCCGAGAGATTGTATTGTTTCAGTGATGTCGACGTCTCCAATACTTCAGACAGACGAAGGAAGCAATATACAAAAGGAAAGATTGGGGGAATCACTACATTGAAGGTGTGAGGCCTCATCACTCTCTGTCTGGTTTTGTTCTGTAATCTTTACATTTTTAAACACTGAAACCTCTTGCCCTTGTTGGGAATATCAGTGTGGTTTGAGAAAAGCAAACACTGATCCCACACTAAACACCGCCCCCCAACACAGGACTGAGCAGAGAGTGTGAAATGTGACTGGTGTCAGAGTGGATTGTCAAACAGAAGGGATTTGAAAAATCTCTAAATGATTCATTGATTAAAAACTCTAACATTAATGTCCCACATCATAAACATCTCATAGAAATCATAGAAACCCTACAGTGCAGAAGGAGGCCATTTGGCCCATCGAGTCTGCACCGACCACATTCCCACCCAGGCCCTACCCCCACATATTTACCCGCTAATCCCTCTAACCTACGCATCTCACGGGCAATTTTTAACCTGGCCAATCAACCTAACCCGCACATCTTTGGACTGTGGGAGGAAACCGGAGCACCCGGAGGAAACCCATGCTTCATTATTGTATCTTTCTTTTACAGATCAAGTGATGGGTTGAATTTTGGACGTTGTAGATTTCCCTCAGCTGATTATTAAGATTCCTGATTGACACAAATACAATATCTGCTGTCGATGACTCCAACAGTGAAATTCTCTCAGTTTATCATTCTGAATCTGTAACTGAGACAATTATGGGCGGTAGTTCAGTTTTCAGTGTGAAATGTAGAAGGTAACTTTTGTTGTAATGTAATTGTAGTTAATAGTTTTCCTGTAGTTTAAATCTCAGGTATGAATTAATAACTTTTCTCGTTCCTTATTCACAATTGTTCATTTCCCGTGATGTTGAGCTCTGGTTTTCTCTTTCTGGTGTCTGGTACAGCTGGACAGATATTGGGCAGCTCAGAGTGTAGGGGTTCAGATCTCATTGTGAAGCTCAAAGGTCAGATTCACTTTTGTTAACTTTAAAATCAATTTTCCTGTCAAATATTCTCTGAATTTTTAAATAAATATTGAATGGAAAATTAAATCTGACTTTGCCAAACTCTCTTTCTGTATTTCTCTGTTAGTATGTTTATGTGTGTGTCTCTCTGTCTCTATCTCTCTGTGTATCTGTGTGTCTCTCTGTCTCTATCTCACTGTGTATCTGTGTGTCTCTCTGTCTCTGTCCTTCTCTGGATCTGTGTCTCTCTCTCTGCCTCTGTGTGTATATCTCTCTATGTATCTGTGTGTGTCTCTCAGTCTCTGTCTCTGTGTTTCTCTGTCTCTGTGTGTCTCGATGCTAAGGGCCTAGTATTTCAGGCTCTGACCTGAACCCACAATCTCTCTGACTCTGAGCGAAGATGACTCCATTGAAGGTGTGAGGCCTCATCACTTTCTGTCTGGTTTAATTTTGTAATGTTTACATGTATAAACACTGAAACCTCTTGCCCTTGATAAGTTGGGAATATCACTGCGGTTTGAGAAAAGCAAACACTGATCCCGCACTAAACACCCCCCAACACAGGACTGAGCAGAGTGTGTGAAATGTGACTGGTGCGAATGTGGATTGTCTTTTAAAAGTGGGTGAGAAACACTTCATTTTCAAATCTTTACCCTGCTTCTGTAGCGTCTCAGATTCCACCTCATCTGCACATCTTTGGACTGTGGAAGGAAACCGGGGCACCCGGAGGAAACCCATGCAGACACAGGGAGAATGTGAAAACTCAATTCCCAACCGAGAATTGAATCCTGGTGCTGTGAGGCAGCAGTGCTAAACACTGTCCACCATGTCGCCCTATCCCATGTATTGGGACACGGTGAAAAGTATTGTTTCTTGCACGCTACACAGACAAAACATACCGTTCATAGAGTTCATTCGGGAGAAGGAGAGGAGAGCGTGCAGAATACAGTGTTGCAGTTACCGATAGGGTATAGAGAAAGATCAGCTTAATGTATGGTAGGTCCACTCAAAAATTAACATTCTGACCAAACACTAAAGCTTTCCACAAAACAAGGCTCACAAATTCAACACCACTTCCCTTTGTCCCCTCTCCCATCATGCTGTGTTCGGAGTCTCTGATCGATGCTAAGGGCCTAGTATTTGAGGCTCTGAGCTGAAGCCACAATCTGTCTGATTCTGAGGGAAGATTACTGCCACTCAGATACAGCTGGCTGCAGTATCCCCTTGAAATATATCTGTTGTGTAAAGAGTCACATCTTTTTTTTTCACTGTGTCTGCTGTCCTTAAAGAACTATTGAATAATCTAAACATCCGCATTAATTATCACAGAACAAGGCCAACATGGGGGAATCGAGTATCAGGTTTAAAAGTTTATTTATTAGTGTCACAGGTAGGGTTACATTAACACTGCAAAGAAGTTACTGTGGAAAATCTGTAGTCGCCATGCTCTGGCGCCTGTTTGGGCAACTTGGGGAGAATTTAGCATGGATGATACACCTATCCAGCGCGTCTTTCGAACTGTGGGAGGAAACCGCAGCACCCGGTGGAAACCCACGCAGACACGGGGAGAATGTACAAACTCCACACTGACAGTGACCCAAGCCAGGAATCAAACCCGGGTCCCTGGCGCTGTGAGGCAGCAGTGCTAACCACTGTGCCGCCCCTCATCGAAACATTGTGCAGTTGTGGAATGCACAGGATAGGAGGGATGTGATAGCACTGGAAAAGGTGCAGAGGAGATTCACCAGGATGTTGCCTGGCCTGGAGAGTTTTAGTTCATAGAATCATAGAATCCCGACAGTCCAGAATGAGGCCATTCGACCCATCAAATCTGCACGGACTCTTACCCAGGCTTACCCCGTAACCCCACGTATGTTCCCGCTAATCCCCCTAACCTATACATCGTGGGACCCTCAGGGCAATTTTGCATGGACAATGCACCCGGAGGAAACCCACGCAGACACGGGGAGAATGTGCAAACTCCACACAGACAGTAACCCGAGGCCGGAATTGAACCCGGGTCCCTGGCGCTGTGAGGCGGCAGTGCTAACCACTGTGCTACCGTGCCGCCACTTGGACTGAAGAGATTTTATAGACTGAGGGTGTGATCTTACCACCTGTTCACGCCACACTCCCGCTCAGCGAGGTCGGAGAATCTGGTGACCAGCCAAATCTCCTTTCACTGCAGTGGGATGGGACAATCCTGCCGGCCTGAACGGTGATAAGATTCCACCCTGGGGTTGTTTTCCGTGGAGCAGAGGAGGCTGAGGGGGAACATGATGGAGATGGATAAGATTATGAGGGACATCGATAGAGTAGAGGGGAGAAAGCTTTCCCCTTGGTGGTGGGATCAATGACCAGGCTGTATAGATTTAGGGTAAGGGGCAGGAGGTTTACAGGGGATGTGAGGAAAACCTTTTTCACCCAGAGGGTGGTGGGAGTCTGGAACTCTCTGCCTGAAAGGGTGGTGGAGGCAGAGACCCTCAGAACATTTAAGAAGTGCTTAGCTATGCATTTGCAATGCCAAGGCTTACCAGGCCGTGAGCCAAGTTGGGTGATTTGTCTTTGACCGGCACAGATGCAATGGGCCGAAGAGCCTTTTCTGTTCTCTCGACCTCCATTGCTAAAACACAACCTCACTGACCCAGCTTCTGGTCATCCATCCAAATCTCTCCCTCCACAGCTCGGGGACAAATCCTGCCGCGCAATCTTCCTTTGAAGTGGCTTTGGACATTTCATTCTCCATGAGGACTTGTCCGGACAGTGGCTGCTGTTGTTGTGTTTGTCTCAGTGTCAGCTCAGAAACATGGACAGCATGTTAGAAATGGCCGTCTCCCAGTGAGTGTGAGGACAGGGCAGGCTTTGAGCGAGGCCTGGGCCGCTCCCTGAAGGACACAGGGCCACCATTGTGCTTTTTGCTGACAAACAGAAAGCTTTCACCCCTCTCTCTCTCTCTCTCTCTCGTGTCTCATCTCACTCACATTCTGCCCCTTCCATTCACTCTGTGCTGCTTTCTGGAGGAGGCTGCCAGCTTTATCCGCCACAGAGCATCTGCCAACAAGAACGTCATATGAAACCTTCCATTCCCCATTCCCTCTTTCCTCTCTGCTCCTCGCTGGCTTTCCGAAGGAAATGGGATGGGAAGCTGATGGGAAAAGATTTGCAGGGCTCCAGGGACAAGGTGGAGCAGTGGGACTGGCTCGATTGCTCTAGCAGAGAGTCGACACCAGCTGAATGGGCTGAATGGCCTCCTTCATTCTGTGGCTATTCTATGGTTGACACACAATAGATAGTCAATATCTTTTCCCAAAGGGGAGTCTAAAACTAGAGGGCATGGGTTTAAGGTGAGAGGGGGGATATACAAAATTGTCCAGAGGGGCAATCTTTTCACACAGAGAGTGATGAGCATCTGGAACAAGCTGCCAGAGGTAGTAGTAGAGACGGACACAATTTTATCTTTAAAAAAGCATTTAGACAGTTACATGGGTAAGATAGATGTAGAGGGATATGGGCCAAATGTGGGGAATTGGGACTAGCTTAGGGGTTAAAAGAAAAAGGGCAGCATGACAAGTTGGGCCAAAGGGCCTGTTTCCATGCTGTAAACATCTATGACACTATGACAACTTGTCATTTGGGTCCCAACTTCAAGTTTCTAGGTGTCCAGATCACCAACAACCTGTCCTGGTCCCCCCATACCGACACTATAATTGAACAAGCCCACCAACACGTCTACTTTCTCAGGAGGCTGAGGAAATTTGGCATGTCAGCTACGACTCTCACCAACTTCTACAGATGCACCATAGAAAGCATCCTTTCTGTGTCACGGCTTGGTATGGTTTCTGCTCTGTCCAAGACTGCAAGAAATTACAAAAGGTCATGAATGTAGCCCCGTCCATCACGCAGACGAGCCTCCCATTCATTGACTCTGTCTCCACTTCCCGCGGCCTTAGAAAAGCAGCCAGCATAATTAAGGACCTCATGCACACATTCTCTCTTCCACCTTCTTCCGTCAGGAAAAAGATACAAAGTCTGAGATCACATACCAACCGACTCAAGAACTTCCCTGCTGCCCTCAGACTTTTGAATCGACCTGCTACATATTAGATTTATCTTTCTCTACACCTACCTATGACTGCAACACTACAGTTTGCACCCTCTCTTTGACTTCTCCCCGATGTACTCTATGAACGGTATGTTTTGTCTGTCCAGCATACAAGAAACAATACTTTTCACTGTATCCCAATACACGCGACAATAATAAATCAAATCAAATCAAAATCCTCCCAACTCTTTCCTCCACGATAGATCGCAGCATTTAAAGAACACGCCCAGGGCCCAGTGCTGAGTCTGAGGGTATCTGACTACAGTAAGGTGAGTGATACAGGAGGGTCTCACTGTCTGAGGGAGGTGAGTCTTAGCCGGGGGTGCGTGAGTGACCCAGGTTAATCTGACACTCCAGAGACAGTTGGAATGGAGCTTTCCACCGGGTGTCCCCTCCCCGTGTCTGCGTGGGTTTCCTCCGGGTGCTCCGGTTTCCTCCCACAGTCTGAAAGACGTGCTGGTTAGGGTGCATTGGCCGTGCTAAATTCTCCCTCAGTGTAACCCGAACAGGCGCTGGAGTGTGGGCAACTAGGGGATTCTCACAGTAACTTCATTGCAGTGTTAATGTAAGCCTACTTCTGAGACTAATAAATAAAGTGAAACTGAAGGTCAAGGTGCTGCTGTGACAATGCACTCTTGTTTAAACACTCTGTGCCCCACAGCCTGAGCCGCCTCGCGGAAATGTCCTCCATGCCTTTTTCTACCCCGCGGAGGCGTTTCCTGTGCGGGCTGCTGCTGCACACCTTCCACTACCGCCTCCTCGCCTGGTGTGAGGTTGGATCTCTCCATCATATTGGGAGTCACCGGCAATGTCCAATTGCAGAACAAACTTCCACTTTGTTCCAATGATGTTTAACCTTGGACTGAGCCATTGTTTTAATGTGGACCTGATCACCGCCCATCACTGAGATTGACCTGAACCTGTCAATAAATGTTCCATTGTTTTGTAAATAAAGATTGTGACACTTGCAGCGTCTGTGCCTCTGGTTTGTGTCTGTGTTGGTTGCTCACAGTTGGCGATGGGGCAATGTTAAATGGACAGTTGAATGGGATTGGAGAACCATTTGGATTTATAAAAGTGTTGCCCCGGGGCTGGGGAATGGCGGCGATGGGGAAAGATTGGATTGGCCAGGGTTGTGTTGCTGGGAACACAGGAGGCTGAGGGGTGAGTGAACTGAGGTGTCCAGAATGGTGAGGGTGGGAGACAGGGTGGAGAGGAAAGGGCAGTTTCCCCCGAGCAGAGAGAGGTGACTTACCCGGGGGGCAGTGGGGGGGCTGCCACAGATTGAAGGGGATTGCTGGCAGCATTAGAGGGGACATTAGGAAGAAGCTTTTCACTCAGAGGCTGCTGCCTGTCTGCAATTCGCTGCCTAAACTGGAGCTTCAGACACAAAGCCCTGGGCTTCACTCCATCAGCAGCCGCACCTGGAGCTGAAATGCTGCCGGCTGGAAACAGGGGGCTGGGGGCTGCCGGACTGGAAGCTGCGGTTACAATGGGCGGCTATTTTCCATTCCCCAAGCTGCTGCCACTCTGATGGGCTGAATGGCCTCTTTCTGCGCCGGGGGCTCGGATTCCATTCCCGGTTTGCGGCTGCGCCAGCAGCACTAGCCGCCGGCGGCCATCTTGCGGTTACCAGGGGAGACGGAAGGCGGCCACCTTGCGTTGCCAGGAGAGGCGGCCCGCGGCCATCTTGCGTTGCCAGGGGAGGCGGCTTCAATGCAGCGGCGGCCCGCGCGCGGCCCTCTGGGAGAATCCCCCTCCCGCACATTCGGTTTAGGGCAGAGGTTACTGATACAAGTCCCAGATTGTAATAACTGAGAGAGGTTTAAGGCAGAGATTACTGATACAAGTCCCAGATTGTAATAACTGAGAGAGATTTAGGGCAGAGGTTACTGATACCAGGCCCAGATTGTAATAACTGAGAGAGGTTTCAGGCAGAGGTTACTGATACAAGGCCCAGATTGTAATAACTGAGGGAGGTTTAAGGCAGAGATTACTGATACAAGTCCCAGATTGTAATAACTGAGAGAGATTTAGGGCAGAGATTACTGATACAAGGCCCAGATTGTAATAACTGAGAGAGGTTTAAGGCAGAGATTACTGATACAAGTCCCAGATTGTAATAACTGAGAGAGATTTAGGGCAGAGGTTACTGATACCAGGCCCAGATTGTAATAACTGAGAGAGGTTTCAGGCAGAGGTTACTGATACAAGGCCCAGATTGTAATAACTGAGAGAGGTTTCGGGCAGAGTTTACTGATACAAGCCCCAGATTGTAATAACTGAGAGAGGTTTAGGGCAGAGATTACTGATACAAGGCCCAGATTGTAATAACTGAGAGAGGTGTAGGGCAGAGATTACTGATACAAGGCCCAGATTGTAATAACTGAGAGAGTTTTCGGGCAGTGATTACTGATACCAGGCCCAGATTGTAATAACTGAGAGAGGTTTAGGGCAGAGATTACTGATACAAGGCCCAGATTGTAATAACTGAGAGAGGTTTAGGGCAGAGATTACTGATACAAGGCCAGATTGTAATAACTGAGAGAGTTTTCGGGCAGTGATTACTGATACAAGCCCCAGATTGTAATAACTGAGAGAGGTTTAGGGCAGAGATTACTGATACCAGGCCCAGATTGTAATAACTGAGAGAGGTTTCGGGCAGAGTTTACTGATACAAGGCCCAGATTGTAATAACTGAGAGAGGTTTAGGGCAGAGTTTACTGATACAAGGCCCATATTGTAATAACTGAGAGAGTTTTCGGGCAGTGATTACTGATACAAGCCCCAGATTGTAATAACTGAGAGGTTTAGGGCAGAGATTACTGATACCAGGCCCAGATTGTAATAACTGAGAGGTTTAGGGCAGAGATTACTGATACAAGCCCCTGATTGTAATAACTGAGAGAGGTTTAGGGCAGAGATTACTGATACCAGACCCAGATTGTAATAACAGAGAGGTTTAGGGCAGAGATTACTGATTCAAGCCCCAGATTGTAATAACTGAGAGAGGTTTCGGGCAGACATTACTGATACAAGTCCCAGATTGTAACAACTGAGAGAGGTTTAGGTCAGAGATTACTGATACCAGGCCCAGATTGTAAGAACTGAGAGAGGTTTCGGGCAGAGCTTACTGATACAAGGCCCATATTGTAATAACTGAGAGAGTGTTCGGGCAGTGATTACTGATACAAGCCCCAGATTGTAATAACTGAGAGAGGTTTAGGGCAGAGATTACTGATACCAGGCCCAGATTGTAATAACTGAGAGGTTTAGGGCAGAGATTACTGATACAAGCCCCAGATTGTAATAACTGAGAGAGGTTTAGGGCAGAGATTACTGATACCAGACCCAGATTGTAATAACAGAGAGGTTAAGGGCAGAGATTACTGATTCAAGCCCCAGATTGTAATAACTGAGAGAGGTTTAGGGCAGAGATTACTGATACCAGACCCAGATTGTAATAACAGAGAGGTTTAGGGCAGGGTTTACTGATACCAGGCCCAGATTGTAATAACTGAGAGAGGTTTCGGGTAGTGGTTACTGATACAAGCCCCAGATTGTAATAATTGAGAGAGGTTTAGGGCAGAGATTACTGATTCAAAACCCAGATTGTAATAACTGAGAGAGGTTTAGGGCAGAGATTACTGATACCAGAACCAGATTGTAATAACAGAGAGGTTTAGTGCAGAGATTACTGATACAAGCCCCAGATTGTAATAACTGAGAGAGGTTTAGGGCAGAGATTACTGATACCAGACACAGATTGTAATAACAGAGAGAGGTTTCGGGCAGTGATTACTGATACAAGCCGCAGATTGTAATAACTGAGAGAGGTTTAGGGCAGAGTTTACTGATACAAAACCCAGATTGTAATAACTGAGAGAGGTTTCGGGCAGAGTTTACTGATACAAGGCCCATATTGTAATAACTGAGAGAGGTTTCGGGCAGTGATTACTGATACAAGCCCCAGATTGTAATAACTGAGAGAGGTTTAGGGCAGAGATTACTGATTCAAAACCCAGATTGTAATAACTGAGAGAGGTTTAGGGCAGAGATTACTGATACCAGACCCAGATTGTAATAACAGAGAGGTTTAGTGCAGAGATTACTGATACAAGCCCCAGATTGTAATAACTGAGAGAGGTTTAGGGCAGAGATTACTGATACCAGACCCAGATTGTAATAACAGAGAGGTTTAGGGCAGAGATTACTGATTCAAGCCCCAGATTGTAATAACTGAGAGAGGTTTCGGGCAGCGTTTACTGATACAAGGCCCATATTGTAATAACTGAGAGAGGTTATGGGCAGTGATTACTGATACAAGCCCCAGATTGTAAGAACTGAGAGAGGTTTAGGGCAGAGTTTACTGATTCAAAACCCAGATTGTAATAACTGAGAGAGGTTTAGGGCAGAGATTACTGATACAAGCCCCAGATTGAAATAACTGAGAGAGGTTTCGGGCAGAGATTACTGATACCAGGCCCAGATTGTAATAACAGAGAGGTTTCGGGCAGAGTTTACTGATTCCAGGCCCAGATTGTAATAACTGAGAGAGGTTTCGGGCAGAGTTTACTGATACAAGGCCCAGATTGTAATAACTGAGAGAGGTTTAGGGCAGAGTTTACTGATACAAGGCCCAGATTGTAATAACTGAGAGAGGATTCGGGCAGAGTTTACTGATACCTGGCCCAGATTGGAACAACCGAGAGAGGTTTAGGGCAGAGTTTACTGATACCAGGCCCAGATTGTAATAACAGAGAGGTTTAGGGCAGAGATTACTGATACCAGGCCCAGATTGTAATAACTGAGAGAGGTTTAGGGCAGAGTTTACTGATACCAGGCCCAGATTGTAATAACTGAGAGAGGTTTCGGGCAGAGTTTACTGATACACGATCCCGGCAGGATTTACTGTTTGATAATCCAGCTGTTTGGCCCCGTTATGAGCACACCTTCCATGGCCATCAAGTCCGGAAGTCGGCCTTGAACCCTTGAAGAATGAGAGGCGATCCCATTGAAACAGACTTAAAATTCTTTCAGGGTGTGACAGGGTGGATGTAGATTGGATGTTTCCCCTGGCTGGTGAGACTAGAACCAGGGGACACAATCTCAGAATTAGGGGCAGACCATTGAAAACTGAGATGAGGAGGAATTTCTTCACTCAGAGGGTGGTGAATCTTTGGAATTTTCTGTTCCAGGGGGATGTGGAAGCCCAATCATTCAGCATGTTCAAGAGGCAAATCGATTGTGTGAAATAAAATAGGAATTTGTGTGTGTGTGTTTGTGTGTGCGTGTGTGTTTGTTTGTGTGTGTGTTTGTTTGTGTGTGTGTGTGTGTGCGTGCGTGTGTGTGTGTGTGTTTGTGTGTGTGCATGTGTGTGTGCATGCGTGTGTGCGTGGACATGTTTGTGTGTGTGTGTGTGCATGCGTGTTTGTGTGTGTGCGTGGACATGTTTCCATGTGTGTTTATTACTGTGTGCGTGTGAGTGTTACTGGGTGAGAATATCTGTTTCTGTGTGTTTTCATAGAATCCTAGACTCCTCCAGTGCAGAAGGAGGCCATTTGGCCCATTGAGTCTGCACCGACCACAATCCCACTCAGGCCCCATCTCCATAACCCCATGCATTTACCCGAGCTAGTCTCTCTGACGCGGAGAGACAATTAAGCACGGCCAATGCACCCTAACCAGAACGTCTTTCAGACTGTGGGAGGAAACCGGAGCACCCGGAGGAAACCCACGCAGACACGGGGAGAACGTGCAAACTCCGCACAGACAGTGACCCAAGGCGGGAACCGAACCCGAGTCCCTGGCACTGTGAGGCAGCAGTGCTGTGTTTTTGATGTGTGTGTGTGTGTTTCTGTGTGTGTGTGTTTATTGTGTTTGTGTGTGTTTATTGTGCGTGTTTTATGTGTGTTTGTGTGTGCGTGCTTTGTGTGTGTGCGTGTTTTGTGTGTGTTGGTGTGTGCGTGTTTTGTGTGCGTACGTGCCCCATGATCTGTTTGAATGCTGGCGCAGGATCGATGGGCCAAATGGCCTACACCTGCTCCTATTTTCCTTTGAGATTTAAATACATTGACACACATGCACGCTGACACACACACACAGAAAGATACGCACAGTGTTGACGTATTTATTGACCACTTAATGTGACTGAATGCTACACATCCCAGTTTACCAAAGACACACAATATTCAGCAGCATTGTAAACAGCGCAGCTGGAAACATCAAATTGGGGATTTGGTTTGAAAAAGGGTCAAAGCCTCTCTTGCTAAAGGCTGTTTGTCTATTGTGCTGACAGTGATACACTGCCATCCTCTGCTGCCTGCTGGACATTGCTCCAGCCGCAGAGAGAGTGAAGTAGATCAGAAACTCACTGGGAGAGAATGTAGCTTCACACAGTATCCATCCAAAATGACAGGAGCATCAGCACACACACAAGCTCCGTGTGGAGACTGAGAGGGGCTCGGTGTGGAACACAAACCTTCACACAAAACCTGGAAGGACATTGATAAAGAGTTTAAAGCAAAACTTCAGCAAATGTTTTGAAACATTTTGGTCCGTGGAAAAGTGCAGTGTGTAAAAAGCTGAAGATGTTTCCATTTCACATCTTCCTGCTTTGGGGAAATGGGAGTTATCTTTGCATTTACAAGGATGTGGGGAGGGAGGTGTTTGAATGGACATTCAGCTTTTTGGGTGATTAAAGTGTCAATTTGTTTCCAGAAGCTGTTTACAGTGATTGTCCCGAGAGATTGTATTGTTTCAGTGATGTCGACCTCTCCAATACTTCAGACAGAGGAAGGAAACAATTTACAAAAGGAAAGATTGGGGGAATCACTACATTGAAGGTGTGAGGCCTCATCACTCTCTGTCTGGTTTTGTTCTGAAATCTTTACATTTTTAAACACTGAAACCTCTTGCCCTTGTTGGGAATATCACTGCGGTTTGAGAAAAGCAAACACTGATCCCACACTAAACCACCCCCCCCCCCCCCCCCGCCAACACAGGACTGAGCAGAGAGTGTGAAATGTGACTGGTGTCAGAGTGGATTGTCAAACAGAAGGGATTTGAAAAATCTCTAAATGATTCATTTATTAAAAACTCTAACATTAATGTCCCGCATCAGAAACACCTGCTTCATTATTGTATCTTTCTTTTACAGATCAAGTGATGGGTTGAATTTTGGACGTTGTAGATTTCCCTCAGCTGATTATTAAGATTCCTGATTGACACAAATACAATATCTGCTGTCGGTGACTCCAACAGTGAAATTCTCTCAGTTTATCATTCTGAATCTGTCACTGAGACAATTGTGGGCGGTAGTTCAGTTTTCAGTGTGAAATGTAGAAGGTAACTTTTGTTGTAATGTAATTGTAGTCAATAGTTTTCCTGTAGTTTAAATCTCAGGTATAAATTAATAACTTTTCTCGTTCCTGATTCACAATTGTTCATTTCCCGTGATGTTGAGCTCTGGTTTTCTCTTTCTGGTGTCTGGTACAGCTGTACAGATATTGGGCAGCTCAGAGCGTAGGGGTTCAGATCTCATTGTGAAGCTCAAAGGTCAGATTCACTTTTGTTAACTTTAAAATCAATTTTCCTGTAAAATATTCTCTGAATTTTTAAATAAATATTGAATGGAAAATTAAATCTGACTTTGCCAAACTCTCTTTCTGTATTTCTCTGTTAGTGTGTTTATGTGTGTGTCTCTCTGTCTCTATCTCTCTGTGTATCTGTGTGTCTCTCTGTCTCTGTACTTCTCTGGATCTGTGTCTCTCTCTCTGCCTCTGTGTGTATATCTCTCTATGTATCTGTGTGAGTCTCTCTGTCTCTGCATTTCTCTGTATCTGTCTCTGTCTCTGTGTTTCTCTGTCTCTGTGGGTCTCGATGCTAAGGGCCTAGTATTTCAGGCTCTGACCTGAACCCACAATCTCTCTGACTCTGAGCGAAGATGACTCCATTGAAGGTGTGAGGCCTCATCACTTTCTGTCTGGTTTAGTTTTGTAATGTTTACATGTTTAAACACTGAAACCTCTTGCCCTTGATAAGTTGGGAATATCACTGCGGTTTGAGAAAAGCAAACACTGATCCCGCACTAAACACCCCCCAACACAGGACTGAGCAGAGTGTGTGAAATGTGACTGGTGCGAATGTGGATTGTCTTTTAAAAGTGGGTGAGAAACACTTCATTTTCAAATCTTTACCCTGCTTCTGTAGCGTCTCAGATTCCACCTAATCTGCACATCTTTGGACTGTGGAAGGAAACCGGGGCACCCGCAGGAAACCCATGCAGACACAGGGAGAATGTGCAAACTCAATTCCCAACCGAGAATTGAATCCTGGTGCTGTGAGGCAGCAGTGCTAAACACTGTCCACCATGTCGCCCTATCCCATGTATTGGGACACGGTGAAAAGTATTGTTTCTTGCACGCTACACAGACAAAACATACCGTTCATAGAGTTCATTCGGGAGAAGGAGAGGAGAGCGTGCAGAATACAGTGTTGCAGTTACCGATAGGGTAGAGAGAAAGATCAGCTTAATGTATGGTAGGTCCACTCAAAAATTAACATTCTGACCAAACACTAAAGCTTTCCACAAAACAAGGCTCACAAATTCAACACCACTTTCCTTTGTCCGCTCTCCCATCATGCTGTGTTCGGAGTCTCTGATCGATGCTAAGGGCCTAGTATTTGAGGCTCTGAGCTGAAGCCACAATCTGTCTGATTCTGAGGGAAGATTACTGCCACTCAGATACAGCTGGCTGCAATATCCCCTTGAAATATATCTGTTGTGTAAAGAGCCACATGTTTTTTTCCCTGTGTCTGCTGTCCTTAAAGAACTATTGAATAATCTAAACATCCGCATTAATGATCACAGAACAAGGCCAACATGGGGGAATCGAGTATCAGGCTTAAAAGTTTATTTATTAGTGTCACAAGTAGGTTTACATTAACACTGCAATGAAGTTACTGTGGAAAATCCGTAGTCGCCATGCTCTGGCGCCTGTTTGGGCAACTTGGGGAGAATTTAGCATGGCTGATACACCTAACCAGCGCGTCTTTCGAGCTGTGGGAGGAAACCGCAGCACCCGGTGGAAACCCACGCAGACACGGGGAGAATGTACAAACTCCACACTGACAGTGACCCAAGCCAGGAATCAAACCCGGGTCCCTGGCGCTGTGAGGCAGCAGCGCTAACCACTGTGCCGCCCCTCATCGAAACATTGTGCAGTTGTGGAATGCACAGGATAGGAGGGATGTGATAGCACTGGAAAAGGTGCAGTGGAGATTCACCAGGATGTTGCCTGGCCCGGAGAGTTTTAGTTCATAGAATCATAGAACACCTACAGTCCAGAATGAGGCCATTCGACCCATCAAATCTGCACGGACTCTTACCCAGGCTTACCCCGTAACCCCACGTATGTTCCCGCTAATCCCCCTAACCTATACATCGTGGGACCCTCAGGGCAATTTTGCATGGACAATGCACCCGGGGGAAACCCACGCAGACACGGGGAGAATGTGCAAACTCCACACAGACAGTAACCCGAGGCCGGAATTGAACCCGGGTCCCTGGCGCTGTGAGGCGGCAGTGCTAACCACTGTGCTACCGTGCCGCCACTCGAACTGAAGAGAGATTTTATAGACTGAGGGTGTGATCTTACCACCTGTTGACGCCACACTCCCGCTCAGCGAGCTCGGAGAATCTGGTGACCAGCCAAATCTCCTTTCACTGCAGTGGGATGGGAAAATCCTGCCGGCCTGAACGGTGATAAGAATCCACCCTGGGGTTGTTTTCCGTGGAGCAGAGGAGGCTGAGGGGGAACATGATGGAGATGGATAAGATTATGAGGGACATCGATAGAGTAGACGGGAAGAAAGCTTTCCCCTTGGTGGTGGGATCAATGACCAGGGGGTATAGATTTAGGGTAAGGGGCAGGAGGTTTACAGAGGATGTGAGGAAAACCTTTTTCACCCAGAGGGTAGTGGGAGTCTGGAACTGTCTGCCTGAAAGGGTGGTGGAGGCAGAGACCCTCAGAACGTTTAAGAAGTGCTTAGCTATGCATTTGCAATGCCAAGGCTTACCAGGCCGTGAGCCAAGTTGGGTGATTTGTCTTTGACCGGCACAGATGCAATGGGCCGAAGGGCCTTTTCTGTTCTCTGGACCTCCATTGCTAAAACACAACCTCACTGACCCAGCTTCTGGTCATCCATCCAAATCTCTCCCTCCGCAGCTCGGGGACAAATCCTGCCGCGCAATCTTCCTTTGAAGTGGCTTTGGACAGTTCATTCTCCGTGAGGACTTGTCCGGACAGTGGCTGCTGTTGTGTTTGTCTCAGTGTCAGCTCAGAAACATGGACAACATGTTAGAAATGGCCGTCTCCCAGTGAGTGTGCGGACAGGGCAGGCTTTGAGCGAGGCCTGGGCCGCTCCCTGAAGGACACAGGGCCACCACTGTGCTTTTTGCTGACAAACAGAAAGCTTTCACCCCTCTCTCTCTCTCTCTCGTGTCTCATCTCACTCACATTCTGCCCCTTCCATTCACTCTGTGCTGCTTTCTGGAGGAGGCTGCCAGCTTTATCTGCCACAGAGCATCTGCCAACAAGAACATCAGATGAAACCTTCCATTCCCCAAGTCCCTCTTTCCTCTCTGCTCCTCGCTGTCTTTCCGGAGGAAATGGGATGGGAAGCTGATGGGAAAAGATTTGCAGGGCCCCAGGGACAAGGTGGAGCAGTGGGACTGGCTCGATTGCTCTAGCAGAGAGTCGACACCAGCTGAATGGGCTGAATGGCCTCCTTCATTCTGTGGCTATTCTATGGTTGACACACAATAGATAGTCAATATCTTTTCCCAAAGGGGAGTCTAAAACTAGAGGGCATGGGTTTAAGGTGAGAGGGGAGAGATACAAAAGTGTCCAGAGGGGCAATCTTTTCACACAGAGAGTGATGAGCGTCTGGAACAAGCTGCCAGAGGTAGTAGTAGAGAGGGGCACAATTTTATCTTTAAAAAACGTTTAGACAGTTACATGGGTAAGATAGATGTAGAGGGATATGGGCCAAATGTGGGGAATTGGGACTAGCTTAGGGGTTAAAAGAAAAAGGGCAGCATGACAAGTTAGGCCAAAGGGCCTGTTTCCATGCTGTAAACATCTACGACACTATGACAACTTGTCATTTGGGTCCCAACTTCAAGTTTCTAGGTGTCCAGATCACCAACAACCTGTCCTGGTCCCCCCATGCCGACACTATAATTGAGAAAGCCCACCAACACGTCTACTTTCTCAGGAGGCTGAGGAAATTTGGCATGTCAGCTACGACTCTCACCAACTTCTACAGATGCACCATAGAAAGCATCCTTTCTGTGTCACGGCTTGGTCTGGTTTTTGCTCTGTCCAAGACTGCAAGAAATTACAAAAGTTCGTGAATGTAGCCCCGTCCATCACGCAGACGAGCCTCCCATTCATTGACTCTGTCTCCACTTCCCGCGGCCTTAGAAAAGCAGCCAGCATAATTAAGGACCTCATGCACACATTCTCTCTTCCACCTTCTTCCGTCAGGAAAAAGATACAAAGTCTGAGATCACGTACCAACCGACTCAAGAACTTCCCTGCTGCCCTCAGACTTTTGAATGGACCTGCTACATATTAGATTTATCTTTCTCTCCTCCCTACCTATGTTGCAACACTACATTCTGCACCCTCTCTTTTACTTCTCCCCGATGTACTCTATGAACGGTATGTTTTGTCTGTCCAGCATACAAGAAACAATACTTTTCACTGTATCCCAATACACGCGACAATAATAAATCAAATCAAATCAAAATCCTCCCAACTCTTTCCTCCACGATAGATCGCAGCATTTAAAGAACACGCCCAGGGCCCAGTGCTGAGTCTGAGGGTATCTGACTACAGTAAGGTGAGTGATACAGGAGGGTCTCACTGTCTGAGGGAGGTGAGTCTTAGCCGGGGGGGCGTGAGTGACCCAGGTTAATCTGACACTCCAGGGACAGTTGGAATGGAGCTTTCCCCCGGGCTGTCCCCTCCCCGTGTCTGCGTGGGTTTCCTCCGGGTGCTCCGGTTTCCTCCCACAGTCTGAAAGATGTGCTGGTTAGGGTGCATTGGCCGTGCTAAATTCTCCCTCAGTGTAACCCGAACAGGCGCCGGAGTGTGGGCGACTGGGGGATTCTCACAGTAACTTCATTGCAGTGTTAATGTAAGCCTACTTCTGAGACTAATAAATAAAGTGAAACTGAAGGTGAAGGTGCTGCTGTGACAATGCACTCTTGTTTAAACACTCTGCAATGCTGAGACTGGGAGAAGTGACCAACAGGGGGCAGCATTGCAGCTTCTGTCCCCCTATTGAAACTGGGATTGTTGCTCCATCTGCTGCACAATCCCAACCCCATCCACTGGGGGCAACCTGGACAATGGCTGCAGACAGACCTCACTGCGCACGCGCCGCAAGGCCCCCCCCCCCCGCCGGCGGCCATTTTGCGTTGCCAAGGGAGACCGTCAGCGGCCATATTCCCTTGCCAAGGGAGGCGGCGGCGGCGACCATCTTGCGGTTGCCAGGGGAGACGGCATCAATGCGGCGGCGTCCCGCGCGCTGACCTCTGGGAGCATTCCCGTCCCGCACATGCGCACAGGCAGCCCCCGGGAGCGTTACAGAGACGCCTGGTGGCCGGGAAGGGCAATAGCAGCAGCACAGTCTCTGCCCAAAGGCTTCCCCAGTTCAGCTGCTCAGAGACACTGGGAATGTCTTCAAGTGGAAACTTCAGCTTCTCACATTCACCCCCTGTGTTCAGTCATTGTTTCCTAGGCAACCTCTGTAGTGACATCACTAACAACCTGTTCACATTGAAGGCCATGGCAATCTGGACCATTCGGCTTCAAAGACATTGAGCTTTGAAATTTCAATTGAAATGTTGGAGATGAGAGTTTATCGCTGCAAGTCATGTTGCATGTGGAACGCTCATGATGCCACAATTAGAGCGGTGCAGACATCTCACAGGGTTGTGTGACTGGAGGAGATGTCAGAGACGGGCTGGTTAAATATAGAGGGACACGGTCTGAAGCTAAGTTTTGGGTAAAAGATGGCAGTAATGTTGTGACATTAATTTAGCTTAAATTAAATAACCGCTGGAATTTAAATTAGAGCCTGATTTAATCAAACATTTAAAATAAAGAGGTAAAGGATAATAAAGAACAAGTTTTTCTGCTGGTTGGGACTCCAGGACTTGGGGACATTTGGATGTTAGCCTCAGTTTAGGATTTTAGAAATGTAGCAATGAAATCATTGCCAGATGTGGTGTGGAGTTAGTTTGAAACAATCTTCTGCAAATGGCTATTGATGCTCAGTCATTTGTTATCATTTTAAATCTGGGGTTGATAGATTTCCCTTAGTCCAAGGGGTAAAGAGGTAGAGAGTTCGATCACAGATCAGCCATCATGTTATTGAATACTGGAACAGGATTTCAGGAAGATTGTTCCAGATTCCAAACAGCCTCTCGGTGAAGTGCTTTTTCTCACTTCACTTCTGATCCATTTCCCCATCAATTAGAATCGGTGCCCTCTAGTTCCTGACCATCTCTTGAGAGGGAAGAGTTTCTCACTCTTTAACCAGTCCATAATTCTTAGGATCTTGAATCTCTCTATCAAGTCTCCTCTCAGCCTTATTTTCTCTGGGGTGCGGGGAGAAAACATTCATTTCCACATCCTTCCCATTATCAAACTCTGACCATTTGGAATACTGCGTCCATTTCTGGTCGCCGCACTACCAGAGCCCTGAGGGTGCTGGGGGCCTGGAATGCGCTGCCAGGCAAGGTGGTGGAGGCGGACACACTGGGAACGTTTAAGACTTATCTAGATAGCCACATGAACGGAGTGGGAATGGAGGGCTACAAAAGAATGGTCGAGTTTGGACTAGGGAGCGGCACGGGCTTGGAGGGCCAAAGGACCTGTTCCTGTGCTGTACTGTTCTTTGTCCTTTGTTCAAAGGGGAACAGATTTCAAAATGAAATGAAAGTGCAAATGCCTCGTGACTGTCCCAGTATTAAATTAATGAAACACATCAAAGCATTTTTGGTGGGGGGAGTGGGTGGGGACGGGTTTACTCCAGAGGCTGGGCTGTAAAGAAACAGGGGAGGCTCCCCACTCCCCCATCCATTCCCTGATCTGTGTCTCTCCCTCTGCGTTTAACCCCACCTCCAGCTGTGCTTCTGACTCATTTTACAAACCGCACCAACACTGAGAATCTCCCTCATTCGATATCAATACATTCAATCTCAGCAATGAAGCTTCTATCACCCCCGCCCCCCCTCTCTGTCTCTTTCACTCTCCCCCCAGATCTAGACCTATCCAATACACAATCTCTGCACCCCTCCCTCTTCTGCTCTGGATAATCTGTCCTGATCTCTGCTGTTTCTCTATCTCAGTGTGAATCTGGACTGAAGTGCTCTCTCTGATAAGTTGCTGTCTGACCGTTTAAAATAATGATGTACGCTGTGCATCATGTTTTAAAGCTCAGAATGAGAAGAGAACAGTGGGAGGGGGAGCAGGAAAACCCACAATCCCACCCTGAAGTGGCTGCTGCACATTTTATTGAACCATTGAATTCAGCCACTTAAACCCTGTTCAGGAATTAAGGAAATGCAAAGGTGCCCCTGAGATTAGGCCTTGAATTGAGGCCGAGCCACACAGGCCTTGAATTGAGGCCTACTCACACAGGCCTTGAATTGAGGCCTACTCACACAGGCCTTGAATTGAGGCCTACTCACACAGGCCTTGAATTGAGGCCGAGTCACACAGGCCTTGAATTGAGGCCTAGTCACACAGGCCTTGAATTGAGGCCGAGTCACACAGGCCTTGAATTGAGGCCTAGTCACACAGGCCTTGAATTGAGGTCTAGTCACACAAGCCTTGAATTGAGGCCAGGTCACACAGGCCTTGAATTGAGGCCAAGTCACCCGGGCCTTGAATTGAGGCCTAGTCACACAGGCCTTGAATTGAGGCCCAGTGAAACAGAACAATCCTTTAAATCCACAAATCCCAGCGCCCTGTCTAAAAACACAAGTAGGACTCTGGGATTGAGAACAAGCTTTTCCCCCAGGCTCAGGAATGTGAATTTCAGCTCCCTCTCCCTCCCGAGTGCTTCGCAGTGAGAGGGAGACTGAGAATGTTACAAAGAGAAACTCAGTAAAAGTAGATTGAAGCGCTGCCCTGGGCTCTCACACAGCACCGTGACATTACTGAGAGTAAAACACAGGCACTGTCCATTTGGCCAATTAAACCGGGTCCCAATCGCAGCCTTTTTCATTCCAAGCCCCTGTGAGAACTCGATCGAAACGCCCTCTCTGCAGCTCTGCCTTACCCTGTTCCTCTCCATATCCCACCCTCCTTTCACTCAATCTTTTATGTTTAAAATGTGGACACTGATACAGTGTGAGGAATATGGGGCAGGGAGGAGGCACAGAGCATGAGTGGACAGCAAGATCCCACACAGTCTGAACGTGGCCAGATACAATGTGATATTTAAGTGAGGATTGAGGTGAAGTCAGTGGGAATGAGGGACCACACCTCTCCCTCTCTCTGCCCCTCTTCCTTCCACCCCTCCCCAGTTAAAATAAGGGGACATCACTCCAGGTTTGGTGCTGTTTGTACATTTGACATGAACAGGGAACCTTCCACTTCCAGCACAGTCACTCCTCTCTGTTTCTCTCTCTCTAATTCCCCCTCTCTCTTACCTCCATCATCTCTGTCCCTATCCACCCCCCTCTTCTCTCTCTCCTGCACTTGATGATCTATCTCTGTTCTCTCTCCCTCTCTCTGCCTGTTTATCTCCCCCTATCTCTGTACGTACCCATCGCCCTCCTCTCTCTCTCGCCTGCTCTGGATAATCTCTCTCTCTCTCTCTGACGATGAATCTGGATTGAAATGCTCTCTGAAAGGTGTCTGTCTGACCATTTTAAATCATGTCACCCTGTGACCACTGTTTGTGTTGATCACTGATTCACATTGAGAAATGAGGCTGGGGGCAGTGGTGGGAGATGGAAGCAATCACAGTCAGTTGTCAGTGCACTGAATTTGGGGAGCGGAACCACGGTCTCCCAGCAGGATAGGCTGCAGGGAAAATACTCACAGCAAGATCCCACAAGCAAACTGCTCTGTTACCCTCCCGTTCCCCCTCTCTCACTGTTACCCTCCAGTTCCCATTTCTCTCTCTGATAACTCACAATCAAAGGAGAACGATGGGAGACAGAGAGAGCGAGAGCAGGAAAACCCACAATCTCATCCTGAATAAAATGAATTATTTTGCTTTTAACCATGGAGTTCTCCCACTTCAGCACAGACACTGTTCGGGAATGAAGCAAATACAAAAGGACACTCTGAGGGCCCTCTGAGATTAGGCCTTGAATTGAGGCCTAGTCACAGAGGCTGCATTAAACCTCGGGGACAGAGAACAGTTTTCTCCCCTTGCTCCCCCAGTGAATGAGGACAATCCTCTCCAGCCCCGAAACTGCCCCAGACACGACTGGAAGGAGTGAGAGGGAAAAGGGACCCAGTGATTCCCAAAGACACAACTTTGCAGCTTTCTCTCATGCCTTCCAAAGAGAAATAGGTTGAAACACTGTGATTGAACCTTAGACAAACGGTACAGTCACTGTCAAGCTGCTTTTCTCATTACTTACTGCAGACGAATTGAAGACATCCAGGAGGAGGAAGTTGAGCAGAGCCCAGAGTTCGTGCAGGTTGTTCTGAAGTGGTGAATCCGTGAGCAATAATCCATTTGTTATTTTGAATTCTCTCACTATTTCAGAGAGCTGTAAATTTAGCAGATTTAAAAACATGACTGTACAAACTGGGTACAAGTTTGAATCATACTCCTGGCACAACTGTAGATTCAGACTGCAGTTAAAAGTTCGCTGATCTTTTAGGTGTTTATTCGTGTCTGTCATTTCTCCAATGAATTCAGATATAGTGGCACCAAATGCTTTGCATTAGGAAGCAAAAAGCAAGTGTAGTAATAGTACATCAAGATTACAAACGGTTATCTATAACTTGCAAGACGGGAATATGGAAACTTCCAGAGCTGTCCACAATTGAATGGCATTTCTTTCAAATCGAAGCAATGGTTGTGGAAGGAGCAGCTGGTTAAAAAGCAATGGTTGTGGAAGGGACAGCTGGTTAAAAAGCAATGGTTGTGGAAGGAGCAGCTGGTTAAAAAGCAATCTAGTTCCATTTTCAAAATAATTAATATATAATGTGAGCAGTTGGGGTCCGTGCACAGATTCCTGCAGAACCCCACTAGACACTGACTGCTAATCAGAAAAAGGCCCATTTATCGCCAACTCTTTGCTTTCTATCAGTGAACCAGCTTTCTATCCGTCTCAAAACATTGCCTGTAATCCCATGTGCTTTCACTTTACATGGCAGTCTGCGATGTGAGACCTTGTCGAAAGCCTTCTGAAAGTCTCAATAAACACATCTGCTCACGTCACTTTCAGAACAGTAATGTCTGGGGGACACCTACCCGCCCTGGACCTGGCCGTAAGGGACCGGGCAGTAAGGGACACAAGACACATCAATACCTCTCCACCCACTTCCTAAACTCCCACACTTACCCCAGCTCTCAGTGCTTCACTCTCTGCAGCTTGCACTCTGTGGAGCTCCCTGAGTGGGCACATTTCACAGGCCTCAGTTTGGTAGTTTATATTTGCCCGTGTCCAACACATGAACCTGATTGAAGTCACTGCACCCCCTCCCCCTCTAGGTCTGAGTAACCGCCGAGGGCTGACCACCTTGGAAGCCTTTTTTGGAGTTTCAATGCTGGGTCCGGTTCCTGCTGCTCAGCCTCGGAAGTGAGTGGGGTTCAGCAGACCGGAGCTCGCCTCTTCCACCATGAGCGTGTGGCCCGAGTTCCCTTTATCGGGTGACAATGTGGTCGAGAGGCTAAACCCACTGTGTCCATTTCAGACTCCGAGGTTCCCACTGGCGGAGATGGGGAACAGGAGCCGGAGAGCCTGGAATTCTTTCCAAAGTTCCCGCTGTGCTGGGAATTGCTTTTTCCTGCACGGCTTGGGGCTTCATGGCTTGTAGATGATTGAAGCATGCCCATAGGATGGTATCTCCCAAGCGGACTTGATAGGAAACTGGCCCTGTTCCAGACTCGACCGTGCCTCATAACCACGTGGATCCATTGCCATGATTCTTTACCAATAACCTATCACCTGCCTTTCGGTGCCTCTCCCGGCTGGTGGGAACGGCACTGGGTGCTAGCTCCCACCTTCAGAAGGTCAGACTTAACATTGGGCGGAGTGAACTTCCCATGACCAACTCTGCTGGGGCTATTCCAGTTGTTGAAGCGGGGAGGTCGGGGGGAGGTTGGAGGGTGTCATTCTGTAATTGAAGATGAAATCTGGATGGTTTGGTGTCCAAAGAGACTGGGGGATGGTATTTTGAACCTGCTTTTACTGTTTGGGCCGCTCTTTCTGCCAGGCCATTGGATGATGGGTAATATGACACTGTAAGAAGTTTAACAACACCAGGTTAAAGTCCAACAGGTTTATTTGGGAGCAAAAGTGGCTTTTGCTACCAAATAAACCTGTTGGACTTTAACCTGGTGTTGTTAAACTTCTTACTGTGTTTACCCCAGTCCAACGCCGGCATCTCAACATCATAATATGACACTGCCCAAACGTGTCAAATTCTGTCCAACTTCATCGAATGCACAAATTCCTGGCTGATGAAGGGTGGCCCATTTTCAGGACCTAACATTTCCGGGATCCCGGGTGTCATGAAAGAGGTGTGAAGTTTCTCCACTCTTGTCCTTGTGTTTGAGTAACTCACCCTGTGAACGGCCATCCATTTTGAATCAGCATCTACCATTTCAGGAACATAGACCCCATGAACGGAACGGCACTCTCCGTGTGCAGCCACGTCTCCGGATGTCCTGGCCATTCCCAAGTGTGAAGAGTAGTAATTGGTGGTACTTCTGCCCTTGTTGATATTGTCGACACTGACCCACGGGCAAATATTCGTATCCATACCTGGCCACCAGACATGGCAACTGTTTGTTATTTATATTTGAAAGTCCAATAGAAAGAGTCAGGGGTCTTGTAGTTGTAGTTTCCTCTCAGGGTCTAATGAGTTGAAGAATTGAAGTAAGGGGAGCTTTCAGCAGATTGATGAGCTGCTGCCTGAAGTGAGTCTGTGTCACAGCATAAATGGCAGTGTTTGTACAACAACTTGTGAGTTGCAACATGAAACCAAATTCCATAACATAGAAATCTAACCATACCGACCGATTGCCCAAATAATACATCCGACGCCATATAGAATAAACCATTAATGTCGACCATAAGAGGATGAAATTGGCTGAGATAACAAACAGTAAAATGATGGATTTCCTGCGACTCTCCATCTCTGGGTCTCTGGGATTCTCCCCACTGCTGTGAGCCCGGAGTCTCCTGCGGGCTCTGCTGCTCCTTAAAATGTGTCTGACGGTGAAAACGTTGAGCAGCAGAATCAGGACGAACGGGACAGTCGGGGTTAGAATGTTGTGGAGGAACTCGATTGTTGTCCAGACCGGAGATTCCATCACATCCACTGTGACCTCACAAAACCAGGGGTCGTTCCCCAGCTGATATCTATTTAATAACATAAAATACCAGAAGATGTTCTTTAAACAGCTCAGCACCGTCACTGTTCCCAGAACCACAGCCGCCGATTTCTCACTGCAATATTTACTCTTCAGCTTGGGGCAGCAAATGGCCACAAATCGATCAAAGGTGAAAGTGACGGTGAACCAGACAGAACAGTCAGTGGCTGCATAAAGCAGGACGGCGTGGATGTTACACACGGGGACCGACAGCAGGAAATCAAACTGTTCCGGATAAAGAATGGGAATGTGTCTGAATATCAGGTCGAGGATAACGACCAGCAGATCCCCCGCTGACATGGCCACCAGGTAACGAGTCACACATTTGGACAGACCACAGTTTCTGCTCGTCAGAGTCACAATTGTGATTATGTTCACTGTCAGGAAGGGAAATAAAGAATAAAATTAGACAGGATTCAGGGAAAGAAGTTACCATTTGGACTGAGGATGGGTTAAAATAAAAAAGAATGTATACACATAAAATGACTTAAATCTTTTTTTTAAACCAGCACGTCTTTTGCAGTGTGAGAGGAAAGTGGAGCATCCGGAGGAAACCCACACAGACACGGGGAGAAGGTCCAAACTCCACACAGACAGTGACCCAAGCCTGGAATTGAACCCAGCTCCCTGACGCTGTGAATCAGCAGTGCTAACTACTGTGTCACCGTGCAGTCCATGGTAGCAACACACTGGTATACATTTGGGAGAGAGCTTTCCGGAGAGTCCACAACATTGACCCTCACTCAGCTCCAAGGGTGAGGGAGTAAACCCTGACAGAAAATCCAGACTGGAATCCTGTAGATGGTAATCTGTCGTCTCTCAGACAGTTTACTGACAACCCCTGCAACAGAGCTGGTACCAAAGAGGGCTGGTTTGACCCTTGCCTCTGGACAATACTAACAATTGGCAGAGGGAGATCCTGATGCCTTGACAGCACAGAATCTCTATTATATTTACACAGAACTGTACCCTGGAGAGGAGATCACAGCATTGTGGCCACTGTTAGCACAACACAGGAAAAAATAGTAATCTCACACTCGATTGGCACAGAACACAACTTCCAGTGTTTCTTTCAAGAGTGGGAGAAAGTTTCAGGGTTCAGCGAATCGCTATCGTCCATAATGCTCAGTGCGATTACTGCTGTCCCACGTTGGTCTACTGGACCAGTGCAGCTGCAGTCGTCTCTCGGCAGGAAGGTTGCCAATCTATGCACCAGGTAAAACTCAAACAAAGGCCAGTACCAAAGGAAAAGCCAAGCAGGCTGCCTTAATGCCTATCGTCCGGTGACTCTGATGTCCAATATTATGAAATGCATCAAAAGGTTAGTCATGGCATGAATCAGTTCCGGCTTCCCAGATTGCCTGGATCCACGACAGTTCACCGACATCCACAACAGGTCCACAATGCCATCTCCCGGGCCCGACAGTGAACCCTGGAACACAGACTCGTGTTTATCAACTACAGCTCAGCCTGCAACACCATTAGTCCTACGAAACTCATGTCCAAAGTTCGTGGCGCTGGGCTTGGCTCCTGCCTCTGCAATTGGATCCTCAACTTCCTAATCCATAGAGAGCAAAATTAAGGACAATCAACAACATCTCCTTCACAATCATCCTGAACAGCGGTGCCCCGTAAGGCTGCGTCCTCAGCCCCTTACTATACTCCTTATACACTGGTGACTGTGTGGCCAAATTCCCCTGCAACTCGGTTCCCAAGTTTGCTGATGACACCTGCAGTGGGTCGGAGGAAGAGACAGAGAATCTGGTGAACTGGGGCGACAACAATAATCTCTTCCTCAATGTCAACAAAGCAAATCGACTTCTGGAAGCCTAGTGGAGTACATGCCCCGATCTACATCAATGGGATGAAGTTGAAATAGTCGAGAGCTTCACGTTTTAGGGTCCACATCACGAAAAACCTTTCCTGGTTCCTCCATGACGTCCCTATAATTAAAAAAGTCTCCGAACGCCTCTATTTTCTCAGAGGTTTAGGGACATTTGGCATGTCAGCTGCGACTCTCATCAACTTTTACAGATGCACCATAAATAACATTCTAGCTTGGTATGGCTCCTGCTCTGTCCAAGACTGCGAGAAACTTCAAAGCTTGGTGAATGCAGACCAGTCCATCACTCAAACCAACCTCCCACTCATTAACTCTGTCTCAACCTCCCGTTACCTCACAAAAGCAACCAGCCTAATTCAGGAATAGCGCACCACGGACATCAACTTTTCCCACTTGTTCCATCAGAGAAAAAGATAAAAAATGTGTGAGGACATGGACCAACCGACTCATAGAATCATAGAATCACTACAGTGCAGAAGGGGGCCATTTGACCCATCGAGTCTACACCGACAACAATCCCACCCAGGTCCTATCCCCGAAATCCCACATATGCACCCTGCTAATCCCCCAAACATACATATCCCAGGACGCTAATGGGCAGTTAACATGGCCAATCAACCTAACCTGCACATTTTGGACTGTGGGGGAAAACTGGAGCATCCGGAGCAAACCCATGCGCATACGGGTGGAATGTGCAAATTCCACACAGACAGTGATCCAAGCCGGGAATCGAACTCAGGTTCCTGTGAGACAGCAGCGCTAACCATTGTGCCACCATGCTGCCGACTCAGGAACAGCTTCTCTGCTGCCATCAGACGTTTGAATGGACCCACATTGCATTAAGATGATCTTTTACTACATCCTAGCTATGACTGCAACATTACATTCTGCCCTCTCTCCTTCTCTATGTACAGTATGCTTTGTCTGTATGGCACTCAAGCAACAACACTTTTCACTTTATATCCAATGTTATGAAATGCATCAAAAGGTTAGTCATGGCATGAATCAATTCCGGCCTCCCAGATTGCCTGGATACACTACAGTTCACCTACCTCCCCAACAGGTCCACATACACTATCTCCCTGGCCCAACACTGAACTCTGCAACACTGTAACCCTGAACATAGAGAAGGAGAGAGTGCAGAATGTAATGTTGGACTCAGAGCGAGGGTGTAGAATAAGATCATCTGAATGCGATGTGGGCCCATTAAAACGTCAGATGGCAGCAGAGAAGAAGCTGTTCTTGAGTCGGCAGCATGGTGGCACAATGGTTAGCACTGCTGTCTCACAGGGACCTGAATTCGATTCCCGGCTTGGATCACATATTTATTATATGTGAAAATAATAAACCAAATCAATTCAAATCAAATCAGTCTTTTGCATCTCAAGCTGAAACATCAGCACGATGTGCCCTGACCTTACCAATGAACTTATGCAGGTTGATGATGTACACGGGACGGCTGTGACCGAGACTGAATTTACAAGGCTGAATGTGGACATTGGGGAGCTGCGAGAAACTGGACTTGCTCACAGTGGATTCTTTCCAGAGGAACACCACACGTTCTTGTAATAGGAGAAATCCCAACAGGCGAGATGTGAGAATGGAACAAAGTTTTAAAAAGAAGCTTCACTGGTGCTGATGGAATCCCAGGAATTGAAATGGGATCCCTGATGCTGTGAGGCAGCAGTGCTAACCACTGTGCCATACTGCCATCCTGCAAGGTGCCCTGGAGATATCCAAGATCACGGCCAGGACACCACCATCACCATATCCGTGTTCGGGAAATGATTGGAAAACAACCTGAGGGACAGAATTAATCTCCACTTCGAGAGGTAAGGATTTATGAACAATAGTCAGCGTGCCTTTGACAGGGGGAGATCATGTCTGACAATTCGCTGGAATATATTGAGGAGGTGACTGGATGAGGAGATGAGGGAAGTGCAGTCGATGTAGTCTACGTGTTCTTCAGAAAAGCTTTTGACAAATATGGAAGACTGAACAAGGAAGTGATTCCGATTGGAACCAGGTCAATTTGGTAAATTATATTCAAAATGGCTGAGTGGCAGAGGGTGATGGTGGAAGGTTGTTTTTGTGACTGCAAGCCTGTGTTCAGTGGGGTTCCACAGGGATCGATGCTGGGTCCCTTGCTGTTTGTAGTGTACATTGATGGTCTGGACATGAATGTGTGAGGTGTGATCAGTAAGTTTGCAGATGATACAAAAATTGGTGGTGTGGTAAATATTGAGGAGGAAAGCCTTAGATGACAGGAATCATAGAATCCTACAGTGCAGAAGGAGGCCATTCAGCCCATCGAGTCTGGACTGAGCACAATCCCACCCAGGCGATATCCCCTGAACCCCATGCATTTACCCAAGCAATTCTCCCTGACAGTAAGTCCAGTATATCCTGGCCAATCCACCTAACCCACAAGTCTTCCGACTGTGGGCGGAAACTGGAGCACCCAGAGGAAACCCATGCAGACACGGGGAGAATGTGCAAACTCCACACAGATGTGGTCCAAGCCAGAAATCGAACACACGTCCCTGGCGCTGTGGGGCAGCAGTGCTAACCACTGTGCCACCGTGCTGAGGAAACTGAAAGGCTGGGCAAATGGGCAAATGTAATTTACACCTGACCAATGTGAGGCCATGCATTTGGGACGACTATCCGGGCAAGGAAATGTACCATGTCCGGTCGAGTCTGAGGAAGTGCAGAGGACCAGAATGAATTTGGGCTGCAGATATGTGGATCCCTAAAAGCAGCAAGACAGGTAGATGAGGTGGTTAAGACGACATGTAGGATACTTGCCTTTAGCAGCCGCAGCATAGAATATAAGAGCTGGGAGGTGATGATGGAAGTGTATAAAATGCTGGTTGGACCAGAGCAAGAGAACTGTGCACAGCTCTGGTCATCACACTACAGGAAGGATGTGATTACACTGGAAACGGTGGAGAGGAGATTCACCAGGATGCTGCCTGGGCTGGAGAGTTTCAGCTATGAGGAGAGGCTGGTTAGGCTGGGTTTTTTACCTTAGAGCAGAGACGGCTGGAGGTGGAGTGGGTGTAGTGGGTGGTGGTGGGGAATGCTTTCAGGTGGGGGCGGGGGGTGGGGGGGGGAGCTGAGTGATATGAACACAATTATGTGGCACACGGATAGGAAGAAACCTTTTCCCTTTAGTAGAGGTGTCAATAACCAGAGGGGCGTGGAGTTAAGGTAAAGGGCAGGTGTTTGTGTGGATTTGAGGGAAAATGTTTTCATCCACAGGGTGATGGGATCTGCAGCTCACGGCCTGAAAGGATGGTAGAAGCGGGAAAAACCACAAGAGGCATTTAGATCAGCAACTCAAACGCCAGAGCATATAATTATTAAACTAGAAAGAGTGCAGAAAAGATTTCCGAGGATGCGACTGGGACTTGATGGATTGAGTTATAAGGATAGGCTGAATAGACTGGGACTTTTTTCTCTGGAGCGTAGGAGGCTGAGGGGTGATCTTCTAGAGGTCTATAAAATAATGAGGGGCACAGATCAGCTCAATAGTCAATATCTTTTCCTAAAGGTAGGGGAGTCTAAAACTAGATGGCACAGGTTTAAGGAGAGAGGGGAAAGATACAAAAGTGTCCAGAGGGGCAATTTTATCACACAGAGGGTGGTGAGTGTCTGGAACGAGCTGCCAGAGGCAGTAGTAGAGGCGGGTACAATTTTATTTTTTAAAAGCGTTTAGATAGTTAAATGGGCACGATGGGTATAGAGGGATATGGGGCAAATGTGGGCAATTGGGATTAGTTTAGGGGTTTAAAAAGAAAGGGCAGCATGGATAAGATGGGCCGAAGGGCCTGTTTCCATTCTGTAAACTCTATGACAAGGCTATGGATCGAGTGCTGGAAAATGGGATTGGATTGGATAGGTGTTTGATGACCTATTCAGACATAATGGTCGAAGGGCCTCATTTTGTGCTGTTAAAACTCGATGGCTGTTGGACCACCCACAGCAGTGGCCCCATCACTTGCAGCTCTCACAGCGCTGGCTGGGATACCCACTACCTCCCAAACCTATCTGGTTGCAAATGCGCAATTGCAGCCAGCAGTGAGCTGCCTGGTCTGAGAGAGACATCTGTCAGCTCTCTGCTGCTGCAGCGAGCCTCAACACAGCAGCTGCCCCCAGGTAGTCCGGGGGTCCTCAGCTCTTTCTGAGCAGCCCCCGACCAGATATAGACCCAGCCCCCTCCCCACCACCTGGACCAATCACCGCCCCTTCCCCCACACCAATTGCATGCAGAGTGTCAGCAGGGCACGCCTCCTTAACCCACTGTGCAGGCAGAGAGGCAGCAAGATCCCCCTCCCTACCCCACTGTGCAGGCAGAGAGGCAGCAAGACCCCCTCCCTACCCCACTGTGCATGCAGAGAGGCAGCGAGACCCCTCCCTACCCCACTGTGCATGCAGAGAGGCAGTGATGCCCCCCTCCCTACCCCACTGTGCATGCAGAGAGGCAACCAGACCCCCTCCCCACCCCACTGTGTATGTAGAGAGGCAGCGAGACCCCCTCCCTACCCCACTGTGCATGCAGTGAGGCAGTGAGACCCCCTCCCTACCCCACTGTGCATGCAGAGAGGCAGCGAGACCCCCACACTACCCCCACTGTGCATGCAGAGAGGCAGCGAGACCCCCTCCCTACCCCACTGTGCATGCAGAGAGGCAGCGAAACCCCCTCCCTACCCCACTGTGCATGCAAAGAGGCAGTGATGCCCCCCTCCCTGCCTCCACCAATCACGTTCGGTGTGGCAGCGAGACCCCCTTCCTACCCCAATGTGCATGCAGAGAGGCAGTGATGCCCCCCTCCTTACCAACACCAATCACGTGCAGAGTGGCAGCGGGGACCACCCCACCCCACAGACAGCGGGCAGTGTGGTAACGGCACCCTCTCCCACCCAGCAACTACGTTCAGAGTCGGCCCCGCTACCTTCAGGCTCCGCCCCTGTAGACCCCACCACCTCATGCCCCACTCCCTGGTACTGCCCGGTGGGCATTGCCCAAGGGGCACCTACCTTTGCCCTCGACCTTGCCCGGTGTCCTCAATGGCCTTCAGTTCTCCCGGCGAGGTCATCATGACTCGTCCTCATACATGTGGCCAGCTGTTTTCCTCACCGGACCCAACCTCTCCCGGTGAGGCTGCAAAGGCAAGTGTGGCGCACAATTCCATCCCAGGCTCACTAATTTCATTTAAATTTGTTTTAAAATAGATTGAAATAATTTATTCAGCCTCTTGCCGGAAATGGGCAGGAGACTGAATCCGCTGTTTATCCATTGCCGGTGAAGGTTGCAAGAGGTGAGAAATGGGACGTGGACCTGAGTTCCAGGCTGTCACGCGGTTTTACTTGATCACCCCACCATCAATGGACAGGGAGTAGCTGTTATCCTGCCCCCCTATCGTGTGTGTGTTGCGTGTGTCTATATTGTCTGTACCAGTATGCATGTGTGTGTGTGCGTGTTTGTGTGTGAGCAACAGAGTACCTGACGAGTGTTCCTAAGTGTGCGTTATTCTGGAGTGTTGCAGCAATTTTGGTTCTTGAATTTGTGTGTGAGTGGGAGTATCTAAATCTGATTGCTTCTATCAACAAATGTGTGTTTTAATGTATGTGTGTTTGGGTGTGTCTGTGTGTTTGTATTCCTGTTGCTCTCGGAGAGCTTGTGGTGGCACAGGGGATAGCATTGCTGCCTCACAGCAGCAGAGGTCCGGGTTCAATTGCAGGTTTGGCCACTGTCTGTGCAGATTCTGCATGTTCTCCCCATGTCTGCGTGAGTTTCCTCCGAGTGCTCCAGTTTCCTCCCACTATCTGAAAGTTGTGCTGGTTGGGTGCATTGGCCGTGCTAAATTTTCCCTCAGTGTACCTGAACAGGCACTGGAGTGTGGTGATTCGGGGATTTTTATAGTAACTTCATTGCAATGTTAATGTTCGCATACTTGTGACACTGATGAATAAATTTCAAATTTAATGAAATATGTTTTCTCTCTGTGAGATCCTGCTGTGCAGATATGACCAATAAAATTAATTCTGTGGCCTGGTGATTGGGTGGGTGAACTGGTGTTATATGCAGAGGGTGAAAAGGATTCTGTCTCAATCTTTTACGCACGGTGGAATAGTGTTTGAGGTCACATGTCTATGGAAAGTCACAGCACTCAGAAGACATCCCAGCCCATAGACCCTGAGACAATTGTCAGTGGCTGAAAGAATTAATAACCGGATACAGAGATTCAGCAAGAGCAGCAAACCCAGTACAGGAAATGCCAAGAAAATCAATACAGTTAAACAGCCTTTCTAGAATTAGGAACTGGACACAGGGGACGGGCCTTTCCAGCCTCACTCTTCCCCAAGCTGCAAAATCCCACCCGTGTTCAACAGACCTTCCCATTCTCCGCCCCTCGCCTGCTCCGATTCCCGTGGCGGTCGGGCCGGTCCAATTCCAGCCAGAGACTTACCCGGAACACCAACAATCGCCAGGAGGGGATAGTAAATACATTGAATCACCCTCAGTAGATTTCGAATCCGATCAGCTGATGTCATCCACCAATCATCAGCAGTAAACCAAGAAATCCAATAGAATAAACTCCTGTCCTTGGGTGGAACATTCCGGTTCATTGTTCCCAGATTCTGATCCATTGTTGTAACATTCCAATCCATTGTTCCCAGATTCTGATCCATTGTTGGAAGACTCCAATCCATTGCTCCCAGATTCTGATCCATTGTCGTAACATTCCAATCCATTGTTCCCAGATTCTGATCCATTGTTGGAAGACTCCAATCCATTGCTCCCAGATTCTGATCTCTCCTCTCCCTCCCTCTCTCTCCACAGCCGCTGATCTCTGTTGCTGTCGGAGTTGCCGCTCCCGCTGACTCAATGGGACAACACATTGAACGGAATCCCTTATTAATAGAAGAGGGGAATCCCTCCAGGCACACTAATCGGATCCATGGAGACTCACATCAATTCCAGTCACTAAACAAACAGCTTCACTTAACCCCCTTCAATCCAACACTTTTTATCCCCAACGTCGAACAGTTACAGCCTCGATGGGGTGTTGAGGGTCAGGGAGGGATGGAAAGTTGGAAATAATGTAGGGTCAATATTAATTCGATACAGCAGAGATCACTCTGCTAGTGTTAATTTCGAGACGACGAGAATACAAAAGCAGGGGTGTACTGCTGAGGGTTTATAAGACACTGGTCTGACCGCATTCACAATATTGTCAGCAATTATGGTCCCCGTATCTAAGGAAGGATGTGCTGGCCTTGGAGAGGGTCCAGAGCAGGTTCACAAGAATGATCCGGGGAATGAAAGACTTGACGCATGAGGAGCGTCTGATGTCTGGGGGTCCACACTCGATGCAGTTTGGAAGTATGAGGAAGGGGATCACATTGAAACTTACAGAATAATGAAAGGCCTGGATAGAGTGCACTTGGGGAAGATGTTTCCATTAGTTGGGGAGACTTGGACCCGAGGGCACAGACTCAGAGGAAAGGGACGGCCCTTTAGAAATGTGATGTGGAGATGGCGGTGTTGGACTGGGGTGTGCGCAGTAAGAAGTCTCACAACACCAGTTTCCCACTCACCTGATGAAGGAGCAGCGTTCCGAAAGCTCGTGATTCGAAATAAACCTGTGGGACTTTAACCTGCTGTTGTGAGACTTCTTAGTTCAGAACTGAGACGAGGAGGAATTTCTTCAGCCAGAGGGTGGTGAATCCGGCACGGTAGCACAGTGGTTAGCACTGCTGCTTCACAGCTCCAGGGACCTGGGTTTGATTCCCGGCTCGGGTCACTGTCTGTGTGGAGTCTGCACGTTCTCCCCGTGTCTGCATGAGTTTTCTCCGGGCGCTCCGGTTTCCTTCCAAAGTCCCATAGAAGTGCTGGTTAGGTACATTGGCCATGCTAAATACTCCCTCAGTGTTATCCAAACAGGCGCCAGAGTGTAGCAACTGTGGGATTTTCACAGTAACTTCATTGCAGTGTTGATGTAAGCCTACTTGTGACACGAATAAATAACCTTTATACTTATTCACTGATGCTTGAGTGTTAAACCTCCCGATACAATCAGCACTTGTTTACACAGCAAAATCAATCCCATTCCAAGAGATACATGGGAGAGTGAACATCGAAGGGTCTGTTCCTCTGCAGCACTTTTCTTTGTTCTTAAGGCATCTTTAAGCATGTTGATTTGGAAATAATTTTATCCAAGATTTAACATAAATCTTCTTCACATCAGGTTATGGATCTCACTTTTATGGTCAGAAAAACATCCTTCAGTTCAGTTCCTGTTGTTCAACTCCTCCAAAACAGTCATGGGGGCAATGGGTTATTCACTCAGACATTTCCCTCAGATGCTTTTAATGTGATAATCCTTGGAAATTTAAACAGATAGTGAAAAAATCATGACAGTTCAATGAATCCGATCACATTGCAGAATGCCAAGACTAAAATAACCTGCTGCCTGGCTAATTGGATTAGCTATGTTGCCTCACAGCACCAGGGACACAGGTTCGATTCCCGGCTTGGGTCACTGTCTGTGCGGAGTCTGCATGTTCTCCCCATGTCTGCATGGGTTTCCTCCGGCTGCTCCGGTTTCCTCCCACAGTCTGAAAAACGTGCTGTTAGGTGGATTGGCAATGCTAAAGTGTCCTTAGTGTCCACAGATGTACTGGATAGGTGGATTGGCCATTCTACATTGCCCCTTAGTGTCCACAGATGTACTGGATAGGTGGATTGGCCATTCTACATTGCCCCCTAGTGTCCACAGATGTACTGGATAGGTGGATTGGCCATTCTACCTTGCCCCTTAGTGTCCACAGATGTACTGGTTCAGTGGATTGGCCATTCTACATTGCCTCTTAGTGTCCACAGATGTACTGGTTCGGTGGATTGGCCATTCTACATTGCCCCTCAGTGTCCACAGATGTGCGGGTTAGGTGTATTGGCCAAGCTAATTGCCCCTTACTATCCAAAGATTTGCAGGTTAGGTGAATTGGTCATGCTAAATTTAGCACTCATGCCACGCTGAATCGTATAATTCTAGTGCAGAAGGAGGCCATTCAGCCCATCGAGTCTGCACCGGCCACAATCCCACCCAGGCCCTGTCCCTGTAACCCCATGCATTTACTCTAACAAGTCTCCCTGACACTAAGGGGCAATTTAGCATGGCCAATCCACCGAACCTGCATATCTTTGGACTGTGGGAGGAAACCGGAGCACCCGGAGGAAACCCACGCAGACACGGGGAGAACGTGCAAACTCCACACAGACAGTGACCCGAGGCCAGGAATCGAACCAGGGTCCCTGGCGCTGTGCCACCCCACGAAGTATCAATCTATTTCTGAATATGAAGATTAATTAATGTTGGGGGTACAGAGTGTGAGCAGAATAAGAGGATTTTCGGGCACCTTCGTGTTGAGCTGGGCCAGAGAACGGGGCTTTAAACATTTCAATTCAGTTTGTAAAATCTGGAAATAAGTCAGTGAAAATAGCGGTGAAGTTGATGGGTTGTTTTAAAAGCCTGACCAGTTCACTGGTGTACTTCAGGAGAGGTCCTTACCCAGGCTCAGCTCTACGTGACTCCAGCCCCACACCAATGTGGTTGACTCAACTGTCCTCTGAAGTGACTGAGTCTGCCCTGTGTTTGTAAGAAAGCTCCAACGATGAATTTCCAAGGATGGACACTAAAGTCAGCAATGCCCACACACTGAGAATGAACAATACTGATTTTGGCACGAAACATCGGTTATGTTACACCACACTAAGGGCCTCATGGTCTGATTTGCCAGCGGGATAAAGCCTCAGACCAGCAGGTTGTGTAGTGTCCAAAGATGTGCAGGTTGGGTGGATTGGCCATGCTAAATTGCCCCTTCGTGTCCAAAGATGAGAAGGACAGGTGGATTAACCATGCTAACTTGCCCCTTCGTGTCCAAAGATATGGAGGATCGGTTGATTGGCCATGTTAAATTGCCTTAACGGGCGCGAAAACTTGGTAAAGTCAGGTGTGAGGCGATTAGTACAATCTGTGCAGATGTCCACTTTACCAAGGCCCGAAAATGGCCGCGATCCGAACCGCGCCCGAAATGGGTGATGCATTTAAATTGACTTAATGAGCTGGATGCCCAATCTTACCTGCATTTCCGCCCTTACCATCGCGTTCGCCCGTCCAGATTCGGGGCGGAACAGATGTGCTCGGCAAAGGTCTGTTTCGGGCAGTCCAGCTCTGAGGAGGTAAGATCAGAGCTTCTGGCGGCTCTCTGACTCAGATCAGTGGTGGGGGGAGAGGGGGTGTGGGTGCGGGAGGCCGGAGGTGGATCAGATCATTCTCTGGTCATGGGGGGAGGGGAGGGAGGTGGATCAGATCATTCTCTGGTGAAGGGGGCAGGGGTGGGAGGGTTGCTGTTGCCATTCTGCGGGTGATTGGTGGGGGGGGGGGTCGCGATCGGTCTGGGTAGTGGGGGAGGTGGGTGTAAAGGGGGATAGTTATGTTGTGGGGTGGGGCGATGTCTGTGGGGGCCATCACTCCCACCTTTCGCTCCCAGGTCACTTGATCCGCTTGTTGCTGCCCGGGAGCGATGTGACAGGGGCGCCCATTTCAGATGTATTTCTCACTGCGCACGCGCAGTTCAGAGCTCCGATCGGAGTTGCAGCGTTTCGAGAGCGAGAAGCCCCGCCCACAGAGCGATTCACACTCACAATGTTTTTTCCAGGGTAAGTGCGTATGGGGCCCCCGGAGAACAGATTTCCAATTCAGATCTGAATTGCGTCCAGATTCAGTGCATGAAATCAAAATGGTAAAATCGGGCCCTTAGTGTGCAAAGGTGTACAGGTTCGGGGGATTGGCCATGCTAAATTGCCCCTTAGTGTCCAAAGACATGCTGGTCAGGTGCATTGACCATGCTAAATTCTCCCTAAGTACATGCGAACAGGTGCCGGAGTGTGGCGACTCGGGGATTTTCACAGTCGATTCATAGAGATTTACAGCATGGAAACAGGACCTTTGGCCCAAACTGTCCACGCATCCCAGTTTTCACCAATAAGCTAGTCTCAATTGCCCGCATTTGGCCCACATCCCTTTATACCTGTAGAAATCATAGAATCCCTAATGTGCAGAAGGAGGCCATTTGGCCCATCGTGTCTGCACCAATCACAATCCCACCCAGACCCTATCCCTGTAACCCCACCCATTTATCATGCTCGTCCACCTGACACTAAGGGGCAATTTACTATAGCCAATCAACCTAACCTGCTCACCTTTGGACTGTGGAAGGGAACTGTAGCACCCGGGGGAAACCCACGCAGACACGGGGAGAATGTGCAGACTCCACACAGACAGAGACCTGAGGCTGGAATTGAACCCGGGTCCCTGCCGCTGTGAGGCAGCAGTGCTAACCACTGTGCCACCGTGCAGCCCATCTTACCCATGTAACTGTCTAAATGCTTTTTGAAAGGCAAAATTTTACCCGCCTCCACTACTGCCTCTGGCAGCTCGTTTGCAATAAGTGACTTTTCAACAAAATTAACTTAATTGCAGAGTTAATATAAGCCTACTTGTGACCAATAAATAAACTTTAATCTGTAAACGGTGCCATCTTTGATGAAGAGTAAGATAAAAGCAAAATACCGTGGATGCTGGAATCTGAAATAAAAACAGGAAATGCTGGAAAAACTCAGCAGGTCCGACAGCATCTGAGAGAATAGAGCAAATGTTTCAACTCTGGATGACCCTTCGTCAGACTCAAAGCGTTGTTTCTATTCTCTCTTCTGTCTGTGTGGAGTTTGCACATTCCCTCCGTGTCTGTGTGGGTTTCCTCCGGGTGCTTCGGTTTCCTCCCGCAGTCCAAAGATCTGCAGGTTAGGTGGATCGACCATGATAAATCGGCACTTAGTGTCAGGGGGACTAGCAGGGTAAATATGTGGGGTTACGGGGATAGGGCCTGGGTGGGATTGTTGTTGGTGTAGGCTCGATGGGCCAAATGGCCTCCTTCTGCACTATAGGGATTCTATGATTCACAGATGCTGTCAGACCTGCTGAGATTTTCCAGTATTTTCTGTTTTTGATAAAGTTATACCTCCCAAAGTAAACAGACAGTGGAAACAGAAGGTCCCTTATTTTATAACAAAATGGCGATTCTCGAACCACTGCCCAGAATCGACAGTCAGAAAAGGAACTTTGCTGTTAAATTAAAGTACTGTGTTCAGTGACACACGTTAAAATAATCTGGGTCAAATACCTTCAATTCACAATATTGATTACACAATAATGATTACACAATACTGATTACACAATACTGATTACACAAGACTGATTACACAACATTGATTACACAATACTTATTACACAACATTGATTACACAATATTGATTACACAACATTGATTACACAATTTTGATTACACAACATTGATTACACAACATTGATTACACAATACTGATTACACAGTATTGACTACACAATACTGATTACACAACATTGATTACACAATATTGATTCCACAATATTTATTACACAACATTGATTACACAATATTGATTACACAGTATTGATTACACAACATTGATTACACAGTAATGATTACACAACATTGATTACACAATATTACAAAGAACAAAACAGCACAGGAACAGGTCCTTCGGCCCTCCAAGTCCGCGCCACTCCCTGGTCCAAACTAGACCATTCTTTTGTATCCCTCCATTCCCACTCCGTTCATGTGGCTAACCAGATAAGTCTTAATGGTTCCCAGTGTATCCGCCTCCACCACCTTGACGGCAGCGCATTCCAGGCTCCCACCATCCTCTGTGTAAAATACGTCCTTCTGATATCCGTGTTAAACCATCCCCCCCCTCACCTTGAACCTATGACCCCTCGTGAACGTCACCGCCGGCCTGGGAAAAAGCTTCCCACCGTTCACCCTAACTATGCCTTTCATAATTTTATACACCTCGATTAGGTCACCCCTCATCCTCCGTCTTTCCAGTGAGAACAACCCCAGTTTACCCAATCTCTCCTCATAACTAAGCCCTTCCATACCAGGCAACATCCTGGTCAACCTCCTCTGTACTCTCTCTAAAGCCTCCACGTCCTTCTGGTAGTGTGGCGACCAGAACTGGACGCAGTATTCCAAATGCGGCCGAACCAACGTTCGATACAATTGCAACATCAGACCCCAACTTTTATACTCTCTGCCCCATCCTATGAAGGCAAGCAAGCCATATGCCTTATTCACTGCCTTCTCCACCTGTGACGTCACCTTCAAGGATCTGTGGACTTGCACACCCAGGTCCCTCTGCGTATCTACACCCTTTATTGTTCTGCCATTTATCGTATAGCTCCTCCCTACGTGAGTTCTACCAAAATGCATCACTTCGCATTCATCTGGATTGAACTCCATCTGCCATTTCTTTGCCCAAATTTCCAGCCCATCTATATCCTTCTGTAGCCTCTGACAATGTTCCTCACTATCTGCAAGTCCAGCCATTTTCGTGTTGTCCGCAAAGTTACTGATCACTCCAGTTACAGCTTCTTCCAGATCGTTTATGCTATCACAAATAGCAGAGGTCCCAATACAGAGCCCTGCGGAACATCACTAGTCACAGGCATCCAGCCGGAAAAGGACCCTTCCACTACCACCCTCTGTCTTCTGTGACCAAGCCAGTTCTCCACCCATCTAGCCACCTTCCCCTTTATCCCATGAGATCCAACCTTTTGCACCAACCTACTATGAGGGACTTTGTCAAACGATTTACTAAAGTCCATATAGACGACATCCACGGCCCTTCCCTCGTCAACCATTCTAGTCACTTCTTCAAAAAACTCCACCAGGTTAGTGAGGCATGACCTCCCTCTCACAAAACCATGCTGACTATCGTTAAGGAGTTTATTCCTTTCTAAATGCGCATACATCCTAGCTCTAAGAATCCTCTCCAACAACTTCCCTACCACAGACGTCAAGCTCACCGACCTATAATTTCCCGGGTTATCCTTCCTACCCTTCTTAAATAACGGGACCACATCAGCTATCCTCCAATCATCTGGGACCTCACCTGTGTCCAGTGACGAGACAAAGATTTGCGTCAGAGGCCCAGCGATTTCATCTTTCGTCTCCATGAGCAGCCTTGGATAGATTCCATCAGGCCCTGGGGATTGGTCAGTCTTTATATTCCTCCTTTGTAATGGAGATTTTCTCTAATGGGTCAACACTCCCCTCCGAGACACTCCCAGTCAACACATCCCTCTCCTTTGCGAATGCCGATGCAAAGTATTCATTTAGTATCTCCCCTACTTCTTTGGGCTCTGAAGCATAATTCCCCACTTTTGTCCCTGAGAGGTCCGATTTTTTCCCTGACAACCCTTTTGTTCCTAACGTATGAATAAAATGCCTTGGGATTCTCCTTAATCCTGTCTGCCATGACATTTCGTGACCCGTTTTTGCCCTTCTAATTCCTCGTTTGAGTTCTTTCCGACTTTGTATTACTCCGGAGCTCCCTCTGTTTTTAGCTGCCTGGACCTAACGTACGCCTCTCTTTTCTTTTTCACCAATCCCTCAATTTCCCTGGTTATCCATGGTTCTCGATTCCTACCTTTCCTATCCTTCTTTTTTACAGGCACATGCCTATCCTGCAGCCCTATCAAATGTTCCTTAAAAGACTCCCACATGCCAGATGTGGATTTACCCTCAAACAGCCTCTCCCAATCAACAGCTGCCAATTTCTGCCTAATCCCACTTAAGTTAGCCTTCCCCCAATCCAACACCTTACCCTTGGGACACCACTCATCCTTTTCCATCACTATCCTAAAGCTAACAGAATTGTGGTTATTTTTGCCACATGTTCCCCTACCGTAACTTTGAAAACCTGACCGGGCTCATTCCCCGGTACTAGGTCCAGTATAGCCCCCTCTCTAGTCGGGCTATCTACATATTGTTCCAAAGAACCTTCCTGTACACATTTTACAAATTCCTCCCCATTCAGACTCCCAGCCCTACGCGATTTCCAGTCTATGCCAGGAACATTGAAGTCTCCCACTACAACAACCCTATTTTTCCTGCACCTATCCATTATCTCCTGACATATCCGTTCTTCCACTTCCCTTGGGCTGTTGGGGGGCCTGTAGCATACCCCCAACATCGTGACTGTGCCCTTCCTGTTTCTAAGCTCCACCCACAGTGACTCGTTACACGACCCCTCTGAATTGTCCCCCCTCTGCACCGCTGTACTATATTCTCTAACTAATACTGCTACTCCCCCACCTCTTTTGGTCCCTCCTCTGTCTCGCCTAAAACACTTGTACCCCGGAATATTCAGAATATTGATTCCACAACATTGATTACACAATATTGATTAAACAATATTGATTAAACAACTTTGATTACACAGTATTGATTACAGCACTTTGATTACAGAATTTTGATTACACAACTTTGATTACACAATATTGATTACACAACATTGATTACACAACATTGATTACACAATGTTGATTCGACAACATTGATTACACAACATTGATTACACAATACTGATTGTACAATATTTGTTGCACAATATTGATTTGACAACATTGATTACACAATACTGATGACACAATATTGATTATACAACATTCAGACAGACAGTGAAGAAATATAAACGGCATCATAATCTCTGTAAACTACTCAGTTTCCTTTAATTGACTGGTACTGGAGTGTGAAAAGACTACAATGTGACCAGCAAATATTCACTTAGCAAAAGCGAGTCACAATCTAAGAGATGTATCATAAAGAGTGCATTATACATGCTGAATTCCAAGATCACAGCATTCCCGTGAACCATCGAACCCACGGCAGTGCAGAAGGAGGCCCTACGGCCCATCGAGTCTGCACTGACTCTCTGACAGAGCATCTTACCTGCATTGGAATGATCCGGGTACATGTTTTCTTTTAAGACCAAAGTTAATATTTAAATGTGAAGACCTGAACGCCTCTCAATGCACAAATATTGTTCGTTTCAACATCATTTCCTGCAAACTTTAACATAAATCTGTTTGTTCTGTATCAGGATATGTCCCTAAATATTACAGTGAGGATAACAAACTTCATTGAACTTTTTGCCATTCATCTCCTCCAATAAATTCGTGAGGTGATTGATTAAGCGCTAAAATAATTCACTAAATTTGTTTCAAGCTTGAGAATACTTGAAACATAGAGTGCAAAATCACTGGGGACTTCATTGGGGCAGCACAGTGGTCAGCACTGCTACCTCACAGCGCCAGGGACCCAGGTTCGATTCCCGGCTTGGGTCACTGTGTGGAGTTTGCATGTTCTCCCCCATATCAGCGTGTGTTTTGTCCGGGTGCTCCGGTTTCCTCCCACAGTATGAAAGACGTGCCGATTGCAGTGCAGAAGGTGTCTATTCGGCCCTTCACGCCTGCACTGACCACAAACCCACCCAGCCCCCATGCCGGTAATCCCTCTTTACCCTTGCTAGTGCCCCCTGGCACTGAGGGGGAATTTAGGCATGGCCAATCCACCTAACCCGCACATCTTTGGAGTGTGGGAGGAAGCTGGGGCACCCGGAGGAAACCCACGCAGACACGGGGAGAACGTGCAGACATCACACAGACAGTGATCCAAGTTGGGAATTGAACCCGGGTTCCTGTGCTGTGAGGCAGTAGTGCTAACCATTGTGTCACGGTATGGTCCAGTCATTCACTGGCGCTTGAGACCTTGCAATGTAATCAGAACCTGTCTGATACAGTAAACAATAAATCACATTCTAAAAGATTTATCACAAACTGTGCATCAAATGCTGCTATCCCAGAGTGGTTAGCACTGCTGCATCACAGCGCCAGGGACCTGGGTTTGATTCTTGGCTTGGGTCAGTGTCTGTGCTGAATCTGCATGTTGATATAGAATAGTCATAGAATCCCTACACAGCAGAAGGAGGCCATGCAGCCCATCACATCTGCACCGACCACAATCCCACACAGACCCTGTCCCCGCAACCCCACATATCTATTCTGCTAGTCCTCCTGACACTCAGGGGTAATGTAGCGTGACCAATCCACGTAACCCAGACATCTTTGGCGTGTGGGAGGAAAGCGGAACACCCGGAGGAAACCCATACAGACAGGGGGAGAACATGCAGACTCCGCACAGAGAGCGACCCAAGGCTGGAATTGAACACGGGTCCCTGGCGCTGTGAGACGGCACTGCTAACCACTGTGCCACCGTGCCGCGTTGTCCCCATGTCTGTGTCTCCATGGGTTTCCTCCGGGTGCTCTGGTTTCCTCCCACAGTCCGACCGACGTGCTGGTTAGATGTATTGGCCATGCAAAATTGTCCCTCAGTGGAAGAACAAATGTAGGGGGGACGTATACAATAAATGGCAGAGCCATCAAGAGTATAGAAACACAGAGGGACCTCGGTGTGCAAGTCCACAAATCCTTGAAGGCGGCAGTAGAGGTGGAGAAGGTGGTGAAGAAGGAATATGGCATGCTTTCCTTGATAGGACGGGGTATAGAGTATAAAAGCTGGAGTCTGATGTGGCAGTTGTACAGAACGCTGGTTAGTCCACATTTGGAATATTGCATCCATTTCTGGTCGCCACACTACTGGGGCGGCACGGTAGCACAGTGGTTAGCACTGCTGCTTCACAGCTCCAGGGTCCTGGGTTCGATTCCCGGCTCGGGTCACTGTCTGTGTGGAGTTTGCACATTCTCCTCGTGTCTGCGTGGGTTTCCTCCGGGTGCTCTGGTTTCCTCCCACAGTCCAAAGATGTGCGGGTTAGGTTGATTGGCCAGGTTAAAGAAATTGCCCCTTAGAGTCCTGGGATGCGTAGGTTAGAGGGATTAGCAGGTAAAATATGTGAGGGTAGGGCCTGGGTGGGATTGTGGTCGGTGCAGACTCGATGGGCCGAATGGCCTCCTTCTGCACTGTAGGGTTTCTATGATTTCTATGATTTCTACCAGGAGGACGTGGAGGCTTTAAAGAGAGTGCAGAGAAGGTTTGCCAGGATGTTGCCTGGTAGGGAGGGTCTTAGATATGAGGGGAGATTTGGTGAGCTGGGCTTGTTCTCCCTGGAAAGACGGAGAATGAGGGGAGACCTAATAGAGGTGTACAAAATTATGAAGGGTATAGATAGAGTGAACAGTGGGAAGCTTTTTCCCAGGTCGGAGGTGACGATCACGAGGGGTCACGGGCTCAAGGTGAGAGCGGCGAGGTATAACTCAGACATCAGAGGGACGTTTTTTACACAGAGGGTGGTGGGGCCTGGAATGCGCTGCCAAGTAGGGTGGTGGAGGCAGACACGCTGGCATCATTTAAGACTTACCTGGATAGTCACATGAGCAGTCTGGGAATGGAGGGATACAAACGAATGGTCTAGTTGGACCAAGGAGCGGCACAGGCTTGGAGGGCCGAAGGGCCTGTTTCCTGTGCTGTACTGATCTTTGTTCTTTGTACTCGAACAGGTGCCGGAGTGTGGCGACTATGGGATTTTCACAACGTCATTGCTGTGCTAATGTAAGCCGACATGTGACACGAATAAATAAACTTATCTCAAACAATGACGAGACAGAGTACAGGAATGAGATAGGGAATCTGGTGAACTGGTGCAGCCACAGTAATCCCTCCCTCAATGTCAGCAAAATGAAGGAGATTGTCATCGACTTCAGGAAGCGTAAAGGAGAACATGCCCCTGTCTACATCAATGGGGACGAAGAAGAAAGGGTCAAGAAATTCAAGTTTTTAGTGTCCAGAACACCAACAACCTGTCCTGATCCCCACATGCCGACACTATAGTTCAGAAAGCCCACCAACGCCTCTTACTTTCTCAGAAGACTGAGGAAATTTGGCATGTCAGCTCCGAATCTCAGTAACTTCTACAGATGCATTCTTTCTGGTTGGGTCACAGCTTGGTGTGTCTCCTGCTCTGCCCAAGACTGTAAGGAAGTACAAAAGGTTTTGAATGTAGCCCAATCCATCACGCAAACCAGCCTCGCATCCATTGACTCTGTCTATACTTCCCGCTGTCTCGGCTACGCATCCAGCATTATTAAGGACCCCACGTACCCGGGACATTCTCTCTTCCACCTTCTTTCTTCGGGAAAAAGATACAAAAATCTGAGGTCACGTATCAATCGACTGAAGAACAGCTTCTTCTCTGCTGCCGTCAGACTTTTGAATTGACTTACCTCGCATTTAGTTGATCTTTCTCTGCACCCGAGCTATGACTGTGACACTACATTCTGCACTCTCTCCTTTCCTTCTCTATGTTTTGTCTGTATCGCGCGCAAGAAACAATACTTTTCATTATATATTAATAAATGTGACAATAATAAATCAAATCAAATCCAGATAAGCTGAAAATTAAGCTCACATCAATTTTGTGAAGCCCTTTCAGTCCCAGCAAGTCATTTGCAGTTGTCTTATTTACCAAACGGTCGCTACTTATCCGTTTGAGACATTAATATTCAAAAGAAAACAAGAATAAATGACCTTCTTGTTGCCAGGATCTGAGATTTAGTGTTGATCTAAAAGGTAACTCAGTAAAAAGAAAGGTAATTCGACAAGAAAACCAGATGAATGGGAAATCGAATAGCTTTTTCCATAATTCACACAGACCCATAATTTGCAAAATCGTGGTTACATGATGCAGTCATATAACAAAGTGAATTTTAAATTGTATCTCTGCAAATCATCTTAATTTGGATTGCTCATCCACACAGACCACGATTCCAGCTGTGGAAACTCTTTTAATTCATATCATTCATTCTCTCTCTCTATATTTGTTTACCCAACAATAATAAGATCAGATAGTCTGAGACTAGGTGACACAGTGGTTAGTGCTGCTCCCTCACAGCGTCAGAGACCAGGGTTCGCTTCCCGGCTTGGGTTACTGTCTGTGCGGAGTCTGACTGTTGTCCCCCATGTCATAGAGTCAGAGAGGTTTACAGCATGGAAACAGGCCCTTCAGCCCAACTGGTCCATGCCACCTTTTTTTAACTACTCAGCTACTCCCAATTGCCTGTATTTGGCCCATATCCCTCTATACCCATCTTACCCATGTAACTGTCTAAATGCTTCTTAAAAGACAAAATTGTATCCGCCTCTGCTACTGCCTCTGGCAGCTTCTTCCAGACATTCACCGCCCTCTGTGTGAAACAATTGTCCCTCTGGGCCTTTTTGCATCTCTCCCCTCTCACCTTAAAGCTATGTCCTCTACGTTTGGAGTCCCCTACCTTCGGGAAAAGATGTGGACTATCTGGGGCGGCACAGTGGCACAGTGGTTAGCACTGCTGCTTCACAGCACCAGGGACCCGGGTTCAATTCTGGTCTCACGTCACTGACTGTGTAGAGTTGGCACATTCTCCCTGTGTCTGCGTGGGTTTCCTCCGGGTGCTCCGATTTCCTCCCACATTCCAAAGATGTGTGGGTTAGGTTGATTGGCCATGCTAAATTGACCCTAGTGTCAGGAGAATTAGCAGGGATATGTGGGGTTATGGGAATAGGGCCTGGGTGGGATTGTGGTCGGTGCAGACTTGATGGGCCGAATAGCCTCCTTCTGCACACCAGGGATTCTGTGATTTGATGTTTAACACAGAAGTGAATTTGAAACATTATTTCTGTTTTCCTCCCCAGACAAACACGTTCTTTCCTGGCTGGTCTTTCGGGGCGTGGTTGTTGTTTGCGCTTAGAATCTGCTTCAGCACTTGATGTAACATCAACCCAGTCGTTGCATAAGCAGTAACACCGAATATATCATTGTAGAGGACATCAACTCACTTCCTGCGACCTTCATTGCAGCTGAATATCACATGAAGCAACTAGAGCAGCATCACCTTCTGAGAAATGAAGACCAGAGTGCGATTGTAAACTGTCAACATTTTTAAAATCTTAAGGAGACATTCGACCTTCGGCATTTGTTGAAACTTCTTTTTGTAAAAGTCTTTGAAGAACAATGAGCCAAACTGTCGTGGAAACTGCATTTTATTTCAGGATTTGAATATTTCAAGCAGCCTCATTGTAAGGTTTACTAGTTCCTCAACAGAAAACAGAAGATTCATTCCTGAAACATTACACTGTGCATCACATCATTGAGCTGACAGCAAATCAGCATCATGACATTGCTGTTTTAACGGGGGAATTTGGCCGAAAAATCTCTTATTTATAATGTCGTGCGGAATAAAAAAAGACGTTCCTTCTCATTTTAAACATCGCCATCTGTGAAACATGGGAGCTAAAAAAAACATAGCACGGGAGTTATTCATGACGATGCTTTGTCCGTCAGGCTCCCTTCTCATTTCTCATTCTGAAACCATCCAGTAAATCCCGGTGGCCACATGATGGTTTTGCCTTGTTAAATGTTGCATTATTTTGGGTTGAATGGAATCCAGTGGTTCAGTTCTGTTTTTGCATTGGCTTCAAGCGGATCGAGTTTATACAGCTTTACATTCCATGGCATGACTTGAGCTGAGCTCAAAGCAGGTTGGACGGTTGAGTTCAGTTGAACGGTAAGATGTCACAGCAATTTCATTGCAATGTTAATGTAAGCCGACTTGTGACACTAATAAATAAACTTTTAAACTAACATTTTTATTAAAGACAACCTTTCTTGATTAGTGCCCTGCACCCTAACAGCCTCTCCACCTACAGGGAAACATCTACACTCGAGATACAGAATTTCAGTGACTCCCTATTCACAGGATAATATATCGACATATCGATTGTGGTCCTTCAGTACTTTTCCATTCACAGAGATATACGTTCTAAATATGTCTCTTTGCGCATCTCTATCCACACCTCCCATCCATTGACTCTGTCTACACTTCCCGCTGCCTCGGAAAAGCAGCCGGCATAATCAAGGACCCCACACACGCCGGGCATTCTCCCTCCCACCTTCTTCCATCAGGTGACCTCCGTCTGAGGTCACGTACCAACCAACTCAAGAACAGCCTCTTCCTTGCTGCCATCAGACTTTTGAATGGACCTACCCCGCATTAAGTTGACCTTTCTCTCCACCCTAGATATGACTGTAACATTCAGCACCCTCTCCTTTCCCTGGAATCATAGAAACCCGACAGTGAAGAAAGAGGCCATTCGGCCCATCGAGTCTGCATTGACAACAATCCCACCCGGGTCCTATCCCCATAGTCCCAAATATTTACCCTGCTAATCCCTCTAACCTACATATCCCAGGACACTAAGGGGCAATTTATCATTGCCAATGCACCTAACCCGCACACCTTTGGATTTTGGGAGGAAACCAGATCCGGAGGAAACCCACGCAGACACAGGGAGAATGTGAAAACTCCACACAGACCGTGGCCCAAGCCGGGAATCAAACCCAGTTCTCTGGAGCTGTGATGCAGCAGTGCTAACCACCATGCCATTGTGCTGCTCACCACTGTGCAATATGCATTGTCTGTATAGCGTGCAAGAAACAATACCTTTCACTGTATACTAATACATGTGACAAGAATCAAATCAAATCAAAACAAATCATCACAAAATTAAATAATTTAATTCATTCCTCCATCTGCCAACTTGTTCCCCATTCTGTTATTTTGTCTCTATCTCTGTGCAGCCCCTTTGAATCCTCCTCATAGCTTTAATTCACAATTAGTTTAGAATCATATTGGAAATCTGGTAGCTTACTCCCAGCATCTTCAGTTATTTTGTTGACATATATTGGCCTAGTGGTATTATCGCCAGACTATTAATCCAGAAACTCAGCGAATGTTCCAGGGACCCGGGTTCGAATCCCGCCACGACAGACGATGGAATTGGAATGCAATAAAAGATATCTGGAATTAAGAATCTACTGATGACCATGAAACCATTGTCGACTGTCGGAAAAGCCCATCTGGTTCACGAATGCCCTTCAGGGAAGGAAATCTGCCGTGCGGACCCGGTCTGGCTCACATGTGACTCCAGAGCCGCAGCAATGTGGTGGACTCTCAACTGCCCTCGAGCAAGTAGGGATGGGCAATAAATGTTGGCCCAGCCAGCGACGCCCATGTACCACGAACAAATAATAAAAAAAACATAAACAGCGACATCCCCAATACAAATTTTTGCAATATTTCATAAGTTACAGCCAACCAGCCTGAATGTGCTTCAGTATCCCGACTCACTGTTCCGTGCCTGCTGACGAATTATCTATCCAATCCAGGCTGACAACCTGAGCCACAATCGGACACCTCGACTCTTTGTGCTGCATGCTATGGGATTGTTGTAATCCAAATCTATGACATCAACTGGCCCCATCGTGTAGAGCGGTGAACTCACTTGCCTACATGACAAGGGTGTGATTCAGTATACTACCAATGATGTGAGTTCAATCTCCCTACAGGCTGCAGTGATTTGTAAATATTGTCTCCACACCTTGTCCAAGAGTGGCATAGACAGAGTGGATAGTCAGAGGCTCTTTCCTCGGGTAGAAAAGTCAAGTACTCGGGGACATAGGTTTAAGGTGCGTGGGGAAAAGATCAGAGGAGATCTGTGAGGCAAGTTTTTTACACAGAGGGTGGTGAATGGCTGGAACGCGCTGCCCGAGGAGGTGGTGGGAGAAGGTACGATAGCGGCATTTAAGGGGCATCTCGATGAATACATGAATAGAATGGGAATGGAAGGATACGGATTCTGTAAGTGCATACGGTTTTAGTTTTGGCAGGCATTATGATCGGCGCAGGCTTGGAGGGCCGAAGGGCCTGTTCCTGTGTTGTACTGTTCTTTGTTCTTTGAGTGGTGAACTGAAATGGGCAGCACGGTGGTACAGTGGTTAGCACTGCTGCCTCACAGTGCCAGGGACCCGGGTTCGATTCCTGGCTTGGACTAGGGGATTTTCACAGTAACTACATTGCAGTGTTAATGTAAACCTACTTGTGACACTAATAAAAACAGCACATTTACTCTATCAGCAGTTATCTATTTCAGAGCACGAAAGTCGGCTTTAAGTTTTGGCGATGTTATATGGTTTAAATCCCTCGACTTATACTTATACTTCCACCTCCAGATACTGAGAGCTCCTTGCTCTTGTGAGTAAGTCCATTGGTTATCCTCTATTCCTGCTATGGAAATGATGTGTTCCACTGTGAAAAAAGATGCAGAATACAGAATCCTCAAAATAAAGATTCAGAAGGGTCCAGAGGGGGCATTCTTTCACATAGAGTGTGGTGAATGTCTGGAACAAGCTGCCAGAGGCAGTAGGAGAGGGGGGTACAATTTAGTATTTTAAAAAGCGTTTAGTCAGTTCCATGGGTACGATGGGTATAGAGAGACATGGGCCAAATGTGGGCAATTGGGACGAGCTTAAAGGTAAAAACTGGGCGGCACGGACAGGTTGGGCCGAAGGGCCTGTTTCCATGCTGTAAACCTCAATGACTCGATAACATAGGAACAGGAATTAAGAGCAGAAGTCGGCAAATTCAGCCGTTCGAGCCTGATCCGTCATTCAATCAGATCATGGCTGATCTCTCCCTGGTCTCAAATCCACCTCCCCACCTGTTCCCCATATCCCCCTAATCCCTTTTTTATTAGAAATATATCCATCTCCTTCCTGAAACCATTCAATGATTCAGACTCCCCCGCGCTCTGGGGCAGCGAGTTCCACAAATTCACCACCCTCTGCGAGAAGTAGTTCCTCCTCATCTCAGTTTTAAATCTATCGCCTCTCAACCTATACCCTGTGACCTCTTGTTCGAGATTGCCCCATAAGAGGAAACATTTGGTCTACATTTACTTTATCAATCCCTTTTAAAATTTTATATACCTCCATCAGATCCCCTCTCATCCCTCTGAACTCCAGTGAGTACAAGCCCAAAGTGATTAATCTCTCCTCATACGTCAATCCTCTCACCCCCAGAATCAATCTGGTGAACCTCCTCTGAACTGCCTCCCATGCAGCAACATCCTTCCTCAAATAAAGAGACCAAAACTGGACACAATACTCCAGATACTCTGCGGGATTTTCATAGAATCATAGATAAAAAGATTCTTATCACTTGGAAAGGTTTCATCAGTAATGAGGGGACCTTAGTACATTTTGTTTTACCCGAAGTGGGAGGCAGCCATTCTTGATCGAAACTGGACGATCTTAATATCTTGGAACAGTGGAGTTCAAAGAGGTGCGAGAGACATTGAAATGGGGGATGGGAGGGAAGGAGGATATGTAAGGAAAGTCACTGTGCTGAGTTATATGATTATATATAGAGGTGAGAGGGGAAAGATTTCAAACGGACCTGAGGGGCAACTTCTTCACGCAGAGGGTGGTGTGTGCATGGAATGAGCTGCCAGAGAAAGTGGTTGAGGCAAGTTCAATACCAACATTTAAAAAGCATTTGGATAGAGGGAAAGGATTAGAGGGATATGGACCGAACGCGGGCAATTGGGACCAACTGGGAGGGCACCATGGTCAGCATGGAGTGTTTGGGCCGAAGGACCTGTTTCCATGCTGTATTGCTCTGTGACTCGATATCGGCTGTGACGAGATATTCTGTGGCTAGCACTATGCTGAGTGAAGTTGTAAAACTTGAAGTGTCCATCCAGAAACCAAGAAAGATTTATGTTTCAAAATACATCCCCGTTTCTGAATATTTTGGATTTCCACAGTGCAGTGGAAGAGTGTCAGAATTCATGTGGTTTGCCTTGAATATTGTGATAGCAGTTTTGCCTTGAGTATCATTTCTGGAATTTGATCGATCAACATCTGTAAGAGATAATTGACAAGAAATTATCAGGGGGGTAGCAGGGTAAATATGTGGGGTTATGGGGATTGGGCCTGGGCGGGAATGTGGTCAGTGCGGACTCGATGGGCCAAATAACCTCCTTCTGCACTGCAGGGATTCTATGATCTTGGTTTCAGATAAAGTTCGGCACAACATCGTGGGCCGAAGGGCCTGTTCTGTGCTGTACTGTTCTATGTTCTATCTATGAAAGTGCTTTTAAGACTATTCTCACCAACTGGAATTTTAATAAGACTGTCCATAATATACCACCTAAATCTCCCACACCTCATTTTTAAATTTTGCCTCCTCGTAACTGACCCTTCAGCTAAGGGGAACAGCTGCTCTCTCTCCACCCTGTCCATGTCCTTCATAATCTTGTACACCTCGATCAGGTCACCCCTCAGTCTTCTCTGCTCCAGAGAAAACAAACCAAACCTATCCAACCTCTCTGCATCGCTTAAATGTTCCGTCCCAGGCAGCATCTTGGCGAATCTCCCCTGCATCACCTCCAGTGCAATCACATCCTTCCTATAATGTGTTGACCAGAACTGCACACAGTACTCCAGCTGTGGCCAAACCAACGCTCTATACAACTCCATCATGACCTCTACGTTTTTGTAATCTATACCTCGATTGATAAAGTTGAACAATAATATTCCAGCAAAGGCGAATCGCTGGCAACCCCTCATCACACCTCAGCAGCTATAGACGCTGGTCGGGTCTGTGGTCCCGTGAGCCGTCCCGCTGGTCAGGAGGGAACCACTGCCGTTCCACCAGCCCAGGTATTCTGCTGCGGGGGAGCAACTTCACTCTCTCCAAAGTTAGGAGGTGGTGGGAGGAAGCCTCCTCATAGCAGACGTTATGTCCAATCTATTTAGGGTGTCGCGGTGACGGAGTGGTTAGCACTGCTGCCTCACAGAGCGAGGGACCCGGGTTCGGTTCCCGGCTTGTGTCACTGCCTGTGTGGAATCTGCATGTTCTCTCCATGTCTGTGTGGGTTTCCTCTGGTTTCCTCCCACAGTCTGAAAGACGTGCTGGTTAGGTGCATTGGCCATGCTAAATTTTCCCTCAGTGTACCCGAACAGGAACCGGAGTGTGGTGACTAGGGGATTTTCACAGTAACTTCATTGTAGTGTTAATGTAAGCCCGCTTGTGACACGAATAAATATATTTTAATCGGTTGCAATCACCTCGCAGGAACTCCAATGGCAGCGAGAATAGGATAGTAACTGGCTCCAGCTTGACCGACAGTGGATCACTGTGTTTTCTGAGAGAAGCGATGGTGTCTGCCTATGGCATAAACCATGGCCATTTACTGAGGTCTCCCACTGAAGGTCTTCTCTTTAATAAACAGCAGAAACACTCCTGAGACTCGGCAGAGCAACCTATTAGAGTAATCAATTACAGGTGAGAAAACAAACAACACACTGCAATGCTGGCGCTGAGAAGGAGCAATGATTGGATTTGATTTGATTTATTATTGTCACATGTGTTAGTATACAGTGAAATACATTGTTTCTTGCGCGCTACACGGACAAAGCATACCATTCATAGAGAAGGAAAGGAGAGAGTGCAGAATGTAGTGTTACAGTCATGGCTAGCGTGTAGAGAAGGATCAACTTCACATAATAATAAAGTATTATATAATATATATATTATGTGTTGTATGCGGCTGTTCATTCAAAAGTCTGACGGCAGCAGGGAAGAAGCTGTTCTTGAGTCGGTTGGTACGTGACCCCAGACTTTTGTATCTTTTTCCCGACAGAAGAAGGTGGAAGAGAGAATGTCCGGGGTGTGTGGGGTCCATGATTATGCCGGCTGCTTTTCCCGAGGCAGTGGGAAGTGTAGACAGAGTCAATGGGTGGGAGGCTGGTTTGAGTGATGGACTAGGCTTCGTTCACAACCCTTTATAGTTTCTTGCAGCCTTGGGCAGAGCAGACGCCAGCCCAAGCTGTGATACAACCAGAAATAATGCTTTGTATGGTGCATCTGTAAAAGTTGGTGAGAGTCGGAGCTGACATGTCAAATTTCCTTAGCCTCCTGAGAAAGTAGAGGCACCGGTGGGTTTTCTTAACCTTTGCATCGGTGTGTTGGGATCAGGGTAGGTTGTTGGTGATCTGGACACCTAGAAACCTGAAGCTCTCGATCATTTCCACTTCATCCCCAATTTTCAATGAAAATAGTGTTTCATTGTGATGAGAAATTCAGATCAGAAATAAGTTTCATGTTTTTCATTCCGGTCTGTTTCATTACATTAAAGATACAATATAATTGCAAGTTATTCAGGCTGTCAGTGGGGTGAATTATAAGCTAAATTACCCCTTCGTGTCCCGGAATGTGTCGGTTCGAGGTGTTGGTGGGGTAATTATGTGGGGTCATGGGGATAGGGCCTGGGTGGGATTGTTGTTGGTGCAGACTCGATGGGCCGAATGGCCTCTTTCGCACTGTTGGGTTTCTGTGTTACAATTTATGATGAGTCTGTACTGACCACAATCCCACCCAGGCCCTATTTCCGTAACCCCACGCATCCACCCTGATAGTCCCCCTGACAATAACGGACAATTTTCAGCACGGCCAATGCACCTAACCTGCACATCTTTGGCCTGTGGGAGGAAAGTGGAGCACCTGGAGGAAACCCATGCAGACACGGGGAGAATGTGCGGACTCCACACATGGAGTGACCCAAGGTCGGATTCGAACCAGGATCCCTGGCGCTGTGAGGGAGCACTAACCCCATGGTGCAAAGCTCAATCCAGGTGCCTTTCTGACAAAGAATGCAGTTGTGTTCTGTCCTTTCGGCTTCCATGAATTATCGAGTCAGATGTTACTTGTTCCATGCCCTCTGATGAAAGCAATAACAGCAACATCAGCACGAGGGGTGCTGAGGGAAGCCCTGTTGCCAATCTGTGCAGCAGAGTCTGATGCCCCAGCTTAGTCACTGGACTGTTTCGTTTTGTGTAAAAGATGTACAATTTTTAGTAAAGCTCATATTTCATTTCATTATAAATGTAGTCCTGGTACGAGATGGTGACTGTGCCAAGGCTGCATTTCCTGCCCACAAGTTACTGTTTAGCATGAGGTGCTTGGATTTCCTTTTGAATGTGTGGCCCCTTTGAGAATGTGACTGATACAATGGTGTAAGACAGGCATTCTCTGCTTTTCACACAGCGCTGGTCAAGTTTCTAAAGCTTATTTATTCATGTAACAAGTCGGCTCACATTAACAGTGCAATGAAGTTACTGTGAAAATCCCCTAGTTGCCACACTCCGGCGCCTGTTCGGGTACACTGAGGGAGGATTTAGCATGATCAATGCAACTAAGCAGCACGTCTCCTGATCTGTGGGAGGAAACCAGAGCACCCGGAGGAAACCCATGCAGACACGGGGAGAACGTGCAGACTGCGCACAGGCAGTGACCCAAACCAGGGATCAAACCCGGGTCTCTGGCGCTGTGAGGCAGCAGTGTTAACCATTGTGCCACCATGTCACCCATACATACAAAGAACAAAGGAAAGTACAGCACCGGAACAGGCCCTTCGGCCCTCGAAGTCCCTACCCCCCCATGACTGTATCCAGCAATCCAAACAGAAGGATGATGCTCTGGAACGTCCACATTATGGTAAATTCTCAACCTCAGCGTCTCCTGTATTGTGAATTCTCGCTTTATAAACAAGTGTGCTGCTCCCAACTGGTTCTCTGGCTCTTGGCTTCATGCGGAGCTTGTGACCTGGCAGAGGAATAAGCCAAGGTGACGATACTCTTGGCGAGGATGAAGAAAGGGTTGTTGCAATGTATAGGAGAGATGTAAAGGATGGGGGAGCTGACGCGAGATCGATTGAGGAATGATGTATTTTTCGGGGACTTGCCTTAATATTTCCCGGAATTAACCAGCAGTTTGCTGAACATTTCAACATTGACATGTCAACTGAACAGGAGAACGCTGCGTGGGAATGAAAGCAAATGGAGTCAATAAATGAATACAAAAACAGAAAATGCTGGGAGATCTCAGCAGGTCTGTCAGTATCTGTGGAGAGAGAATAGAGCCAATGTTTCACGTCTGTGTGACCCTTCCTCAGGGTCCATTCGTGAGACTATTTTGATGATAATATAAGCAAAGTTGTCAGTAAAGGAGATTATTTCCTGAGGGTGTCATCCAAGGTAATCAATAATCAACAAAGAACAAGGGAAAGTACAGCACAGGAACAGGCCCTTCGGCCCTCCAAACCTATGCCAATCATGATGCCCTAACTAAACTACAAAAAACAACTTCTGCCCTTACTCGGGACTGTCGGGGGTGAGGACCTTTAAACGATCACTATTACTAAAGAGGTAGTGCTGGGGAGGCTAACAGAACTAAAGGTAGACAAGTCCAAAGATGTGCGGGTTAGGTTGATTGGCCAGGTTAAAAAAAATGACCCTTAGAGTCCTGGGATGCGTAGGTGAGAGGGATTAGCGGGTAAAATATGTGGGGGTAGGGCCTGGGTGGGATTGTGGTCGGTGCAGACTCGATGGGCCGAATGGCCTCCTTCTGCACTGTAGGGTTTCTATGATATTCTATGATATTCCCCTGGTCCGTATGGAATGCATCCCAGGGCACTAAATGAAACGGCAGAAGCAATAGCAAATTCATCAGTTGTAATTTTTCAAAAATCACTGGGCTCTGGGGAGGTGCCAGCTGATTGGAAAATAGCTAATGTAACGCCACTGTTTAAAAAAGGAGGTAGACAAAAGGCAGGTAACTACAGGCTGGTTAGCTTAACATCCGTAGTTGGGAAAATGCTGGAATCTATCATTAAGGAAGAAATAACAGGACACCTGGAAAAGAATGGTTCAATCAAGCAGACGCAGCATGGATTCTTGAAGGGAAAGCCATGTTTGACTAATTTACTGGAATTGTTTGAGGATACGACGAGTGCAGTTGACAGAGGGGAACCGGTGGATGTTGTGTAAATAGATTTCCAGAAGGTGTTTGATAAGGTGCCTCACAAAAGGTTGCTGCATCAGATAAAGGTACACGGAGTTGAGGGTAAAGTGTTAGCCTGGATTGAGGATTGGCTATGTAACAGAAAGCAGAGAGTCGGAATAAATGGGTGCTTTTCCGGTTGGCAATCAATGACTTGTGGCGTGCCGCAGGGATCGGTGCTGGGGCCTCAACTATTTACCATATACATAGACGATCTGAAGGAGGTGATCGAGTGTAGGGTAACAAAGTTTGCGGATGACACAAAGATGAGTGGGAAAGCAAATTGCGTGGAGGACACAGAGAGTCTGCAGAGAGATTTGGATCGGCTAAGTGAGTGGGCAAGGATCTGGCAGATGGAGTATAAAGTTGGTAAGTGTGAGGTTATCCACTTTGGAAGGAATAATAGTAAAATGGACTCTTATTTAAACGGTGAAGAATTACAACATGCTACTGTGCAGAGGGACCTGGAGGTCCTTGTGCATGAATCACAAAAACTCAGTTTGCAGGTGCAGCAGGTGATCAAGAAGGCAAATGGAATGTTGGCCTTTATCGTGAGAGGGATGGAGTATAAAAGCAGGGAGGTCTTGCTGCAACTGTACAGGGTACTGGTGAGGCCGCACCTAGAGTACTGTGTACAACTTTGGTCCCCTTATTTAAGAAAGGATATATTAGCTTTGCAGGGGGTACAGAGAAGGTTCACCAGGTCGATTGCGGACATGAGGGGGTCAGCTTATGAGGAGACATTGAGTAGACTGGGCCTGTACTCATTGGAGTTTAGAAGGTTGAGGGGAGATCTTATGGAGACATAAAAGATAATGAAGGGGCTAGACAGGGTAGAAGAAGTGAGGTTATTCCCACTTACAATGGAAACAAGAACTAGGGGGCATAGCTTCAAAATATGGGGGAGTCAATTTAGAACAGAGTTGAGGAGGAACTTCTTCTCCAATAGCTTCGTGAATCTTTAGAATTCTCTGCCCAATGAAGCAGTCGATGCTACCTCGTTAAATGTGTTTAAGTCACAGATAGATAGATTTTTAACCATTAAGGGAATTAAGGGTTAGTGGGAGCGGGCGGGTCAGTGGAACTGAACCCACAATCAGATCAGCCATGATCTTATTGAATGGCGGAGCAGGCTTGAGGGGCTAGATGGCCTACTCCTGCTCCTATTTCTTATGTTCTTATGTTCTAACATTACAGTCTATTGTTGTCAGATTCTGATCCAGTATTGTAATATCCCGTTCTATTATTCCCAGATCCTGACCCAGTATTGGAACATTACAGTCTATCGTTCTCAGATTCTGATACATTATGGGAACATTACAGTCTATTGTTCTCAGATTCTGCTGCAGTATTGGAACATCCCGGTCCATTGTTCCCTGACTCTGATCCAGCATTGGAACATTACACTCCCTTGTTCTCAGATTCTGATCCTTTATGGGAACATTGAAGTCTATTGTTCTCAAATTCTTATCCAGTACTTGAACATTACAGTCTATTGTTCTCAGAGTCCGATCCATTATTCGAACATTGCAGTCTGTTGTTCTCAGATTCTGATCCAGTATTGGGACATTACAATCTATTGTTCTCAGATTCTGATCCACGATTCGGACATCCCAGTCCATTGTGACCTGATTCTGATCCATTATTGGAACATTACTCTTTTGCCCTCAGATTCAGATTCATTATTGCAACATTCCAGTCTTTTGTTGTCAAATTCTGATCCTGTGCTGGAACATTACAGAGTTTTATTCTCAGATTATGATCCTTTGGTGGAACATTACAGTCTATTGTTCTCAGATTCTGACCCATTATTGGAAAATTGCAGTCTGTTTTTCTCTGGTTCTGATTCAATATTGGAACATTACAGTCTATTGTTCTCAGATTCTGATCCACTAATCGGACATCCCAGTCCATTGTTACCTGATTCTGATCCATTATTGGAACATTAGTATAATGTCCTCAGATTCGGATTCATTATTGGAACATTACAGTCTGTTGATCTCAAATTGTGATCCTGTGCTGGAGCATTACAGAGTTTTGTTCTCAGATTATGATCCTTTAGTGCAACATGACAGTCTATTGTTCTCAGATTGTGATCCAGTATTCCAACATTGCAGTCTATTGTTCTCAGATTCTGATCCATTATTGGAACATTACAATCTATTGTTCTCAGATTCTGATCCATTATTGGAACATTGCAGTCTATTGTTCTCAGATTCTGATCCATTATTGGAACATTGCAGTCTATTGTTCTCAGATTCTGATCCATTATTGGAACATTGCAATCTATTGTTCTCAGATTCTGATCCATTATTGGAACATTGCAGTCTATTGTTCTCAGATTCTGATCCAGTATTGGAACATTGCAATCTATTGTTCTCAGATTCTGATCCAGTATTGGAACATTGCAATCTATTGTTCTCAGATTCTGATCCATTATTGGAACATTGCAGTCTATTGTACTCAGATTCTGATCCATTATTGGAACATTGCAGTCTATTGTTCTCAGATTCTGACCCATTATTGGAAAATTGCAGTCTGTTTTTCTCTGGTTCTGAACCAATATTGGAACATTACAGCCTATTGTTCTCAGATTCTGATCCACTAATCGGACATCCCAGTCCATTGTTACCTGATTCTGATCCATTATTGGAACATTAGTCTATTGTCCTCAGATTCGGATTCATTATTGGAACATTACAGTCTGTTGTTCTCAAATTGTGATCCTGTGCTGGAGCATTACAGAGTTTTGTTCTCAGATTATGATCCTTCAGTGCAACATTACAGTCTATTGTTCTCAGATTGTGATCCAGTATTCCAACATTGCAGTCCATTCTTTTCAGAAGCTGAGCCAGTATTGGACCATTACAGTCTGTTGTACTCAAATTCTGATCCAGTATTGGAACATTCCTTTCCATTGTTCCCAGACTCTGAACCAGAATTGGAACATTAGAGTCTAATATTCTCAGATTCTGATCCAGTATTGGAACATTGCAGTCTAATATTCTCCGATTCTCATCCAGTATTGGAACATTGCAGTCTCTTGTTCTCAGAATCTGAACCAGTATTGGAACATTGCAGTCTATTGTTCTGAGATTCTGCTCAATGATTGGAACATTGCATTCTGTTGTTCTCAGATTCAGATCACTTAATGTAATATTACAGTCTGTTGTTCTGAAATTCTGATCCAGTATTGGAACATTACAGTCTATTGTTCCCAGAGTCCGATCCGTTACTCGAACATTGCAGCCTATTGTTCTCAGACTCTGATCCAGTATTGGAACAGCGCAATGTATTGTTCTCGGATTCTGATCCATTATTGGAAAATTGCACTCTATTTTCTCACAGTGTGAATCAAGATTGGAACATTACAGCCTATTGTTCTCAGAGTTCGATCCAGTATTCGAACATTGCAGTCGATTGTTCTCAGATTCTGATCCAGTATTAGATCAGAATAGTCGACTGATTTCAGATTCTGATCCATCATTGCCACATCCCGGTCCCGTGTTCCCAGATTCAGATGAATTATTGGAACATTACAGTGTATTGTTCTCAGATTATGATGCTTTATTGAAACACTACCGTCTATTATTCTCAGATTATGATCCAGTACTGAAACTTTGCTGTCTATTGTTCTCAGATTCTGATCCATTTTTGGAACATTACAGTTTATTGTTCTCAAATTCTGATCCAGTGTTGGAATATTACATTCTATTGTTCTCAGATTCTCAGATCCAGTGTTGGAATATCATAGAAGAAAATCATAGAAACCCTACAGTGCAGAAGGAGGCCATTCGGCCCATCGAGTCTGCACCGACCACAATCCCACCCAGGCCCGACCCCGACATATTTACCCGCTAATCCCTCTAACCTACGCATCCCAGGATTCCATGGGGCAATTTTTTAACCTGGCCAATCAACATAACCCGCACATCTCTGGACAGTGTGAGGAAACCGGAGCACCCGGAGGAAACCCACGCAGACACGAGGAGAATGTGCAAACTCCACACAGACACTGACCCGAGCCGGGAATTGAACCCAGGCCCCTGGAGCTGTGAAGCAGCAGTGCTAACCACTGCGCTACCGTGCCGCCCAGTATTGCAGTCTATTGTTCTCGGATTCTGATCCAGTGTTGGAATATTACATTCTATTGTTCACAGATTCGGATCCACTATTGTAACAGCCCGGTCTATTGTTCCCACTTTCTGATCCATTATTTGAAGATTACAGCCTTTGGTTCTCCGATTCTGATCCATTATTGGAACATTACAGTCTATTGATCTCAGATTCTGATCCATTATTGGAACATTGTAGTCTATTGTTCCCAGATTCTGATCCAATATTGGAACTTTGCAGTGTCTTGTTCTCTGATTCTGATCCAGGATTGGACCATTGCAGTCTATTGTTCCCAGATTCTGATCCATAATCAAACATTACTGTGTTTTGTTCTCAGATTCTGATCCATTAATGGGACATCCATGTCTATTGTTCTCAGATTCTGATACATTATTGGAACATTACAGTCTATTGGTCTCAGATTCTGATCCAGTATTGGAATCCAGTATTCAATCCAGTATTGGAACATTGCAGTCTATTTCTCTCAGATTCTGATCCATTATAGGAACAACCCCGGACCATTGTTCCCACACTCTGATTCAGAATTGAAACTTTGCAGAATTTGAGAACAACAGACTGTAATGTTCCAATAATTGATCTGAATCTGAGAACAAATGACTGCAATGTTCTAATACTGGCTCAGATACTGAGAACAATAAACTGTAATGTTCCAATACTGGATCAGAATCTGAGAATATTCGACTGCAATGTTCGAATAATGGATCAGAATCTGAGAAGAATCGATTTCATTGTTCAGATACTGGGCCAGAATCTGAGAATATTAGACTGTAATGTTCCAATTCTGGTTCAGAGTCTGGGAACAATTGAAAGGGATGTTCCAATAATGGATCAGAATCTGAGAACAATAGACTACAATTATCCAGTAATGGATCAGAATCTGAGAACAATCAACTCTAATGTTCCAATACTGGATCAGAATCTGAAAACAGTAGACTGTAATTTTCCAATACCGGTTCAGAATCTGAGACAAATAGAGGGCAATTTTCCAATAATGGAACAGAAACTGAGAATAACAGACCGTAATGCTCCAATAATGGATCACAATCTAGGAACAATAGGCTGTCATGTTCCAATAATGAATCAGAATCTGGAAAAAATGGACAGCGATGTTCCAATAATGGATAAGATTCTAAGAAAAATACACTGTAATGTTCCAATACTGAATATGAAACTGAGAACAAGAGACTGCAATGTTCCAATAATTTATCAGAATCTGAGAACGAGGGGTTTTAATGTTCCAATACAGATTAGAATCTGGGAACACTAGACTATAATGTTCCAATAATGAATCAGAATCTGAGAGCATTAGACTGTAATGTTTCAAGAATTGATCAGACTCTGAAATCAATAGACTGCAATGTTCCAATAATGGCTCAGAATTTGAGAACAATAGACAGTAATGTTAAAATACTGGATCAGAATCTGAGATCAATAGACTGTAATGTTCCAATACTGGATCAGAATCTGAGATCAATAGACTGTAATGTTCCAATACTGGATCAGAATCTGAGGTCCATAGACTGCAATGTTCCAATAATGAATCAGAAGCTGAGAAAAATACACTCTCATATTTACTTTATCGGAATCTGAGATCAATAGACTGCAAAGTTCCAATACTGGATCAGAATCTGGGAACAATAGAGCGGGATGTTCCAATAATTGATCAGAATCTCAAAACTATAGGCTGTAATTTTCCAATACTGGATTACAATTTGGGAACAATAGACCAGGATTTTACAATACTGGATCAGAATATGAGAAAAATAGACTGCAATGTTCCAATACTGGATCAGAATCTGAGAACAGTAGGCTGTAATGTTCCAATAATGGATCAGAATCTGAAAACTATAGGCTGTAATATTCCAATACTGGATTAGAATCTGGGAACAATAGACCGGGATTTTACAACACTGGATCAGAATCTGAGAATAATAGACTGGAATGTTCCAATGTTAGATCAGTATTTGAGAACAATGCACTGCAATGTTCGAATAATGGATCGGACTCTGAGAACAATAGACTGTAATGTTCAAATACTGGTTCAGAATCTGAGAAAATTTGACTGCAATTTTCCAATAATGGATCAGACTCTATGAACAATAGTCTGTAATGTTCCTACACTGGATCATAATCTGAGAACAAAATACACTGCAATGTTCAAATAATCGATCGGACTCTGAGAACAAGAGGTTGTAATGTTCCAATCCTGGTTCAGAACCTGAGGAAAATAGACTGCAATTTTCCAATAATGGATCAGAATCTGAGAACAAAAGACTGTCACGTTCCAATATTGGATCAGAATCTGAGAACAACAGACAGTAATGTTCCAATAAAGGATCAGAATTTGAGAACAACACTGTAATGTCCTAATGATTGGTCAGAATCTAAACAATAGACTGAAATGTTCCAGTACTGGTTCAGAATCTGAGAAAAAGAGACTGCAATGTTCCAATATTGGATCAGAATCGAAGAACAATAGACTGTAATGATCCAATAAAGGATCATAATCTGAGAACAATAGACGGAAATGTTCCAATAAAGATTAGAATTTGAGAACAACACTGCAAGGTTCCAATCATTGATCAGAATCTGAATAAAAGACTGTAATGTTCCAATACTGGATCAGAATCTGAGAACAATCCACCGGGATATTACAATGATGGATCAGGATCTGAGATCATGAGACTGTAATGTTCCAACGCGAGATCAGAATCTGAGAACAATACACTGCAATGTTCGAATAATGGATCGGAGTCTGAGAACAATAGACTGTAATGTTCCACTACTGGTTCAGAATCTGAGAAAAATAGACTGCAATTTTTCCAATAATAGATCAGAACCTGAGAACAACAGACAGTAATGTTCCAATCATTGATCAGAATCTGAACAATAGACTGTAATGTTCTAATACTGGATCAGAATCTGTGAACAACGGACCGGGATATTACAATGATGGATCCGAATCTGAACAATAGACTGTAATGTTAGAATAATTGAACAGAATTTGAGAACAATAGACTGCAATGTTCCAGCACTGGATCAGAATCTGAGAACAACAGACTGTAATGTTCCAATCATTGATCTGAATCTGAAAAATAGACTGAAATGTTCTAATACTAGATCGGAATCTGAGAACAATACACTGCAATGTTCGAAAAATGGATCAGACTCTGAGAACAATAGACTGTAATGTTCCAATACTGGTTCAGAATCTGAGAAAAATAGACTGAAAAGTTTCAATACTGGATCAGAATGTGGGAACAATGGTCCGGGTTGTTCTTATAATGGAGCAGAATCTGAGAAAAATAGACTGCAATGTTCCAATACTGCATCAGAATGTGGGAACCATGGTCCGGGTTGTTCCTATAATGGATTAGAATCTGAGAAAAATATAATCTGATATCAATAGACTGTAATATTCCAATACTGGATCAGAATCTGAGAACAATAGACTGCAACGTTCCAATAATGGATCAGAATCTGAGAACAATAGACTGTAATGTTCCAAGAAAGGATTATAATCTGAGAACAATGGAATGCAATGTTCCAATACTGGATCAGAATTTGAGAACAACAGATTGTAATGTTCCAATCATTGATCAGAAACTGAGAACAATAGACTGCAATGTTCCAATACTGGATCAGAATCGGAGAACATTAGACTGTATGTTCCAATACTGGTTCATAGAACATAGAACAGTACAGCACAGAACAGGCCCTTCGGCCCACGATGTTGTGCCGAGCTTTATCTGAAACCAAGATCAAGCTATCCCACTCCCTATCATCCTGGTGTGCTCCATGTGCCTATCCAATAACCGCTTAAATGTTTCTAAAGTGTCTGACTCCACTATCACTGCAGGCAGTCCATTCCACACCCCAACCACTCTCTGCGTAAAGAACCTACCTCTGATATCCGTCCTGTATCTCCCACCACGAACCCTATAGTTATGCCCCCTTGTAATAGCTCCATCCACCCGAGGAAATAGTCTTTGAACGTTCACTCTATCTATCCCCTTCATCATTTTATACACCTCTATTAAGTCTCCCCTCAGCCTCCTCCGCTCCAGAGAGAACAGCCCTAGCTCCCTCAACCTTTCCTCATATGACCTACCCTCCAAACCAGGCAGCATCCTGGTAAATCTCCTCTGCACTCCTTCCAGCGCTTCCACATCCTTCCTATAGTGAGGTGACCAGAACTGCACACAATATTCCAAATGTGGTCTCACCAAGGTCCTGTACAGTTGCAGCATAACCCCACGGCTCTTAAACTCCAACCCCCTGTTAATAAAAGCTAACACACTATAGGCCGTCTTCACAGCTCTATCCACTTGACTGGCAACCTTTAGAGATCTGTGGATATGGACCCCAAGATCTCTCTGTTCCTCCACAGTCTTCAGAACCCTACCTTTGACCCTGTAATCCACATTTAAATTTGTCCTACCAAAATGAATCACCTCACATTTATCAGGGTTAAACTCCATTTGCCATTTTTCAGCCCAGCTTTGCATCCTATCTATGTCTCTTTGCAGCCTACAACAGCCCTCCACCTCATCCACTACTCCACCAATCTTGGTGTCATCAGCAAATTTACTGATCCACCCTTCAGCCCCCTCCTCTAAGTCATTAATAAAAATCACAAAGAGCAGAGGACCAAGCACTGATCCCTGCGGCACACCGCTAGCAACCTGCCTCCAATCCGAAAATTTTCCATCGACCACCACCCTCTGTCTTCGGTCAGACAGCCAGTTACCTATCCAATCGGCCAACTTTCCCTCTATCCCACACCTCCTCACTTTCATCATAAGCCGACCATGGGGGACCTTATCAAACGCCTTACTAAAATCCATGTATATGACATCAACTGCCCTACCTTCATCAACACACTTAGTTACCTCCTCAAAAAATTCTATCAAATTTGTGAGGCACGACTTGCCCTTCACGAATCCGTGTTGACTATCTCGGATTAATCCGCATCTTTCTAAATGGTCGTAAATCCCATCCCTAAGGACCCTTTCCATCAATTTACCAACCACCGACGTAAGACTAACCGGTCTATAATTACCAGGGTCATTTCTATTCCCTTTCTTAAACAGAGGAACAACATTCGCCATTCTCCAGTCCTCTGGCACCATCCCCGTGGACAGCGAGGACCCAAAGATCAACGCCAAAGGCTCTGCAATCTCATCCCTTGCCTCCCAAAGAATCCTAGGATACATTTCATCAGGCCCAGGTGACTTATCGACCTTCAGTTTATTCAAAACTGCCAAGACATCCTCCATCCGAACATCTATTTCCTCCAGCCTATTAGCCTGTAACACCTTCTCTTCCTCAAAAACATGGCCCCTCTCCTTGGTGAACACTGAAGAAAAGTATTCATTCATCACCTCGCCTATCTCTACTGACTCCATACACAAGTTCCCACTACTGTCCTTGACCGGCCCTAACCTCACCCTGGTCATTCTTTTATTCCTCACATAAGAGTAAAAAGCTTTGGGGTTTTCCTTGATCCGACCCGCCAAGGACTTCTCATGTCCCCTCCTAGCTCTCCTAAGCCCCTTTTTCAGCTCATTCCTTGCTAACTTGTAACCCTCAATCAAGCCATCTGAACCTTGTTTCCTCATCCCTACATAAGCTTCCCTCTTCCTTTTCACAAGACATTCCACCTCTTTTGTGAACCATGGTTCCCTCACTCGGCCATTTCCTCCCTGCCTGACAGGAACATACCTATCAAGGACATCCAGTATTTGTTCCTTGAAAAAATTCCACTTTTCATTAGTTCCTTTCTCTGACAGTTTCTGTTCCCAACCTATGCCCCCTAATTCTTGCCTAATCGCATCATAATTACCCCTCCCCCAATTGTAAACCTTGCCCTGCCGTACGGCCCTATCCCTCTCCATTGCAATAACAAAAGACACCGAATTGTGGTCACTATCTCCAAATTGCTCTCCCACAACCAAATCTAACACTTGGCCCGGTTCATTTCCCAGTACCAAATCCAATGTGGCCTCACCTCTAGTCGGCCCATCCACATATTGTGTCAGAGTCTGGGAACAATGGAAGGGATGATCCAATAATGGATGAGAATCTGAGAACAATACACTGTAGTCTTCCAATAATAGATGACAATGTGGGAACAATGGAACGGGCTCTTCCTATAAAGGATCAGAATCTGAGAGCAACAGACTGCAATGTTCCAATACTGGATCATAATCTGAGAACAATAGACTGTAATGTTCCAATACTGGATCAGAATCTGAGAAAAGTGGACCGGGATATTACAATGATGGATCATAATCTGAGATCCATTGACTCATGTCCCAATCCAGGATCAGAATCTGAGAACAATAGACTGAAATGTTCGAATGCTGGATGGGACTCTGGGAACAATACGCTGTAATTGTTTCGGACTCTGAGAAAAAAACACACTGGAAATTTCCAATAATGGATAAGTTTCTGTGAACAATAGATTGTAATGTTTCAATGTTGGATCAGAATCTGAGAACAATACACTGCAAAGTTTGAATACTGGATCGGACTCTGAGAACAATAGGTGTAATGTTCCAATCCTGGTTCAGAATCAGAGAAAAATAGACTGCAATTATCCAATAATGGATCAGATTTTGAGAACAATAGACGGTCATGTTCCAATACTGGGTCAGAATCGGAGAACATTAGACTGTAATGTTCAAATGCTGGTTCAAAGTCTGGGAACAATGGAAAGAGATTTTCCAATAATGGATGAGTATCTGAGAACAATACACACTAATGTTCCAATAATGGATGACCATGTGGGAACAATGGACGGGGATGCTCTAATAATGGATCGGAATCTGAGAAAAATAGACTGCAATTTTCCAATAATGGATCAGAATCCGAGAACAATAGTCCATCATGTTCCAATAATGGATGGCAATGTCGGGAAAATGGACCGGGATGTTCTAATAAAGGATCAGATTCTGAGAACAATGAACTGCAATGTTCCAATAATGGAGCAGAATCTGAGAACAATAGACTGTAATGTTCCAGCACTGGATCAGAATCTGGGAACAATGGAGCGGAATGTTACAGTACTGGACCAGAATCTGAGAACAATAGATTGTAATGTCCCAATACTGGATCAGAATCTGAGAACAATAGACTGCAATGTTTCAATACTGGATCAGATTCTGAGAGCAATAGACTGTAAAGTTCCAATACTGGTTCAGAATCTGAGAACAATCGACTGTAATGTTCCAAGAAAGGATTATAATCTGAGAACAATGGAATGCAATGTTCCAATACTGGATCAGAATTTGAGAACAACAGATTGTAATGTTCCAATCATTGATCAGAAACTGAGAACAATAGACTGCAATGATCCAATACTGGATCAGAAACTGAGAACAATAGACTGTAATGTTCCAATACTGGATCATAATCTGAGAACAATACACAGGGATGCTCCAATACTGGATCAGAATCTGAGAACAATTGACTGCAATGTTCCAATAAAGGATCATAATCTGAGAACAATAGACTGTAATGTTTCAATACTGGATCAGAATCTGAGAACAATTGACTGTAATGTTCCAATAAAGGATCATAATCTGAGAACAATAGACTGTAATGTTTCAATACTGGATCAGAATCTGAGAACAATAGACTGTAATGTTTCAATACTGGATCAGAATCTGAGAACAATGGACGGGGATATTACAGTGATGGGTCAGAATCTCAGATCAATAGACTGTAATGTTCCAATACTGGATCGGAATCTGAGAACAATAGACTGCAATGTTCCAATACTGGATCAGAATGTGGGAACAATGGTACGGGTTGTTCCTACAATGGATCAGAATCTGAGAAAGATAGACTGCAATGTTCCAAAAAAGGATCATAATCTGAGAACAACAGACTGCAATGTTAGAATAATTGAACAGATTCCGAAAACAATCGACTGCAGTGTTCCAACACTGGATCAGAATCTGAGAACAATAGACTGTAATGTTCCAATAAAGGATCAGAATTTGAGAACAACACTGTAATGTTCCAAACATTGATCAGAATCTGAACAATAGACTGCAATGTTCCAATACTGGATAATAATCTGAGAACAATACACTGTAATGTTACAAAACTGGTTCAGAATCAGAGAACAACACACTGTAATGTTCCAATACTGAATCAGATACTGAGAACAGTGGACCGGGAGATTACAATGATGGGTTAGAATCTGAGATCAATAGACAGTCATGTTCCAATACTGGAGCAGAATCTGAGAACAAGAGACCACAATGTGAGAATAATTGAACAGAATCTGAGAACAATAGACCGCAATGTTAGAATAATTGAACAGAATCTGAGAACAATAGACTACAATGTTCCAATAATGCATCAGAATCTGAGACAAATAGACTGCTAAGTTCCAATACTGGATCAGAATCTGAGAACAACAGACTGTGATGTTCCAATCGTTGATCAGAATCTGTACAATAGACTGTAATGTTCCAATACTGGGTCAGAATCTGAGAACAATGGGGCGGGATATTACAATGATGGATCAGAATCTGAGATCAATAGGCCGTAATGTTCCAATACTGGAGCAGAGTCTGAGAACAATAGACTGCAATGATCCAATACTGGATCAGAAACTGAGAACAATAGACTGTAATGTTCCAGCACTGGATCAGAATCTGGGAACAATAGAGCGGAATGTTACAGTACTGGACCAGAATCTGAGAACAATAGATTGTAATGTCCCAATACTGGATCAGAATCTGAGAACAATAGACTGCAATGATCCAATACTGGTTCAGAATTTGAGAGCAATAGACTGTAAAGTTTCAATACTGGTTCAGAATTTGAGAGCAATAGACTGTAAAGTTCCAATACTGGTTCAGAATCTGAGAACAATAGACTGTAATGTTCCAAGAAAGGATTATTATCTGAGAACAATGGAATGCAATGTTCCAATACTGGATCAGAATTTGAGAACAACAGATTGTAATGTTGCAATCATTGATCAGAAACTGAGAACAATAAACTGCAATGATCCAAGACTGGATCATAATCTGAGAACAATAGACAGGGATGCTCCAATACTGGATCAGAATCTGAGAACAATTGACTGTAATGTTCCAATAAAGGATCTTAATCTGAGAACAATAGACTGTAATGTTCCAATACTGGATCAGAATCTGAGAACAATGGACGGGGATATTACAATGATGGGTCAGAATCTCAGATCAATAGACTGTAATGTTCCATTACTGGATCAGAATCTGAGAACAATAGACCACAATGTGAGAATAATTGCACAGAATCTGAGAACAAGAGACTGCAATGTTCCAATAATGGATCAGAATCTGAGATCAGTGGACTGGGATATTACAACGATGGATCAGAATCTGTGATCAATAGACAGTCATGTTCCAATACTGGAGCAGAATCTGAGAAAAAAAGACTGTAATGTTCCAATAAACGATCAGAATTTGAGAACAACAGACTGTGATATTCCAATCGTTGATCAGAATCTGAACAATAGACTGTAATGTTCCAATACTGGATCAGAATCTGAGAACAATAGACCACAATGTGAGAATAATTGCAAGAATCTGAGAACAAGAGAGTGCAATGTTCCAATAATGGATCAGAATCTGAGAAATATAAACTGTAATGTACCAATAATGGATCAGAATCTGAGAACAATAGACTGCAAAGTTTCAATACTGCATCAGAATCTGAGAAAAAGAGACTGCAATGTTCCAATACTGGATCAGAATGTGGGAACAATGGTCCGGGTTGTTCCAATAATGGATCAGAATCTGAGACAAATAGACTGTAATGTTGCAATACTGGATCAGAATCTGAGACAAACAGATTGCAATGTTCCAAGGCTGGATCAGAATCTGAGAACAATAGACTGTAATGTTCCAATAAACGATCAGAATTTGAGAACAACAGACTGTGATGTTCCAATCGTTGATCAGAATCTGAACAATAGACTGTAATGTTCCAATACTGGATCAAAATCTGAGAACAATAGACCACAATGTGAGAATAATTGCAAGAATCTGAGAACAAGAGAGTGCAATGTTCCAATAATGGATCAGAATCTGAGAAATATAAACTGTAATGTACCAATAATGGATCAGAATCTGAGAACAATAGACTGCAATGATCCAATACTGGATCAGAAACTGAGAACAATAGACTGTAATGTTCCAGCACTGGATCAGAATCTGGGAACAATAGAGCGGAATGTTACAGTACTGGACCAGAATCTGAGAACAATAGATTGTAATGTCCCAATACTGGATCAGAATCTGAGAAGAATAGACTGCAATGTTTCAATACTGTATCAGATTCTGAGAGCAATAGACTGTAAAGTTCCAATACTGGTTCAGAATCTGAGAACAATAGACTGTAATGTTCCAAGAAAGGATTATAATCTGAGAACAATGGAATGCAATGTTCCAATACTGGATCAGAATTTGAGAACAACAGATTGTAATGTTCCAATCATTGATCAGAAACTGAGAACAATAGACTGCAATGATCCAATACTGGATCAGAAACTGAGAACAATAGACTGTAATGTTCCAATACTGGATCATAATCTGAGAACAATACACAGGGATGCTCCAATACTGGATCAGAATCTGAGAACAATTGACTGCAATGTTCCAATAAAGGATCATAATCTGAGAACAATAGACTGTAATGTTTCAATACTGGATCAGAATCTGAGAACAATTGACTGTAATGTTCCAATAAAGGATCATAATCTGAGAACAATAGACTGTAATGTTTCAATACTGGATCAGAATCTGAGAACAATAGACTGTAATGTTTCAATACTGGATCAGAATCTGAGAACAATGGACGGGGATATTACAGTGATGGGTCAGAATCTCAGATCAATAGACTGTAATGTTCCAATACTGGATCGGAATCTGAGAACAATAGACTGCAATGTTCCAATACTGGATCAGAATGTGGGAACAATGGTACGGGTTGTTCCTACAATGGATCAGAATCTGAGAAAGATAGACTGCAATGTTCCAAAAAAGGATCATAATCTGAGAACAACAGACTGCAATGTTAGAATAATTGAACAGATTCCGAAAACAATCGACTGCAGTGTTCCAACACTGGATCAGAATCTGAGAACAATAGACTGTAATGTTCCAATAAAGGATCAGAATTTGAGAACAACACTGTAATGTTCCAAACATTGATCAGAATCTGAACAATAGACTGCAATGTTCCAATACTGGATAATAATCTGAGAACAATACACTGTAATGTTACAAAACTGGTTCAGAATCAGAGAACAACACACTGTAATGTTCCAATACTGAATCAGATACTGAGAACAGTGGACCGGGAGATTACAATGATGGGTTAGAATCTGAGATCAATAGACAGTCATGTTCCAATACTGGAGCAGAATCTGAGAACAAGAGACCACAATGTGAGAATAATTGAACAGAATCTGAGAACAATAGACCGCAATGTTAGAATAATTGAACAGAATCTGAGAACAATAGACTACAATGTTCCAATAATGCATCAGAATCTGAGACAAATAGACTGCTAAGTTCCAATACTGGATCAGAATCTGAGAACAACAGACTGTGATGTTCCAATCGTTGATCAGAATCTGTACAATAGACTGTAATGTTCCAATACTGGGTCAGAATCTGAGAACAATGGGGCGGGATATTACAATGATGGATCAGAATCTGAGATCAATAGGCCGTAATGTTCCAATACTGGAGCAGAGTCTGAGAACAATAGACTGCAATGATCCAATACTGGATCAGAAACTGAGAACAATAGACTGTAATGTTCCAGCACTGGATCAGAATCTGGGAACAATAGAGCGGAATGTTACAGTACTGGACCAGAATCTGAGAACAATAGATTGTAATGTCCCAATACTGGATCAGAATCTGAGAACAATAGACTGCAATGATCCAATACTGGTTCAGAATTTGAGAGCAATAGACTGTAAAGTTTCAATACTGGTTCAGAATTTGAGAGCAATAGACTGTAAAGTTCCAATACTGGTTCAGAATCTGAGAACAATAGACTGTAATGTTCCAAGAAAGGATTATTATCTGAGAACAATGGAATGCAATGTTCCAATACTGGATCAGAATTTGAGAACAACAGATTGTAATGTTGCAATCATTGATCAGAAACTGAGAACAATAAACTGCAATGATCCAAGACTGGATCATAATCTGAGAACAATAGACAGGGATGCTCCAATACTGGATCAGAATCTGAGAACAATTGACTGTAATGTTCCAATAAAGGATCTTAATCTGAGAACAATAGACTGTAATGTTCCAATACTGGATCAGAATCTGAGAACAATGGACGGGGATATTACAATGATGGGTCAGAATCTCAGATCAATAGACTGTAATGTTCCATTACTGGATCAGAATCTGAGAACAATAGACCACAATGTGAGAATAATTGCACAGAATCTGAGAACAAGAGACTGCAATGTTCCAATAATGGATCAGAATCTGAGATCAGTGGACTGGGATATTACAACGATGGATCAGAATCTGTGATCAATAGACAGTCATGTTCCAATACTGGAGCAGAATCTGAGAAAAAAAGACTGTAATGTTCCAATAAACGATCAGAATTTGAGAACAACAGACTGTGATATTCCAATCGTTGATCAGAATCTGAACAATAGACTGTAATGTTCCAATACTGGATCAGAATCTGAGAACAATAGACCACAATGTGAGAATAATTGCAAGAATCTGAGAACAAGAGAGTGCAATGTTCCAATAATGGATCAGAATCTGAGAAATATAAACTGTAATGTACCAATAATGGATCAGAATCTGAGAACAATAGACTGCAAAGTTTCAATACTGCATCAGAATCTGAGAAAAAGAGACTGCAATGTTCCAATACTGGATCAGAATGTGGGAACAATGGTCCGGGTTGTTCCAATAATGGATCAGAATCTGAGACAAATAGACTGTAATGTTGCAATACTGGATCAGAATCTGAGACAAACAGATTGCAATGTTCCAAGGCTGGATCAGAATCTGAGAACAATAGACTGTAATGTTCCAATAAACGATCAGAATTTGAGAACAACAGACTGTGATGTTCCAATCGTTGATCAGAATCTGAACAATAGACTGTAATGTTCCAATACTGGATCAAAATCTGAGAACAATAGACCACAATGTGAGAATAATTGCAAGAATCTGAGAACAAGAGAGTGCAATGTTCCAATAATGGATCAGAATCTGAGAAATATAAACTGTAATGTACCAATAATGGATCAGAATCTGAGAACAATAGACTGCAATGATCCAATACTGGATCAGAAACTGAGAACAATAGACTGTAATGTTCCAGCACTGGATCAGAATCTGGGAACAATAGAGCGGAATGTTACAGTACTGGACCAGAATCTGAGAACAATAGATTGTAATGTCCCAATACTGGATCAGAATCTGAGAAGAATAGACTGCAATGTTTCAATACTGTATCAGATTCTGAGAGCAATAGACTGTAAAGTTCCAATACTGGTTCAGAATCTGAGAACAATAGACTGTAATGTTCCAAGAAAGGATTATAATCTGAGAACAATGGAATGCAATGTTCCAATACTGGATCAGAATTTGAGAACAACAGATTGTAATGTTCCAATCATTGATCAGAAACTGAGAACAATAGACTGCAATGATCCAATACTGGATCATAATCTGAGAACAATAGACAGGGATGCTCCAATACTGGATCAGAATCTGAGAACAATTGACTGTAATGTTCCAATAAAGGATCTTAATCTGAGAACAATAGACTGTAATGTTCCAATACTGGATCAGAATCTGAGAACAATGGACGGGGATATTACAATGATGGGTCAGAATCTCAGATCAATAGACTGTAATGTTCCATTACTGGATCAGAATCTGAGAACAATAGACCACAATGTGAGAATAATTGCACAGAATCTGAGAACAAGAGACTGCAATGTTCCAATAATGGATCAGAATCTGAGATCAATAGAGTGCAAAGTTTCAATACTGCATCAGAATCTGAGAAAAAGAGACTGCTAAGTTCCAATACTGGATCAGAATATGGGAACAATGGTCCGGGTTGTTCCAATAATGGATCAGAATCTGAGACAAATAGACTGTAATGTTGCAATACTGGATCAGAATCTGAGACAAACAGATTGCAATGTTCCAATGCTGGAGCAGAATCTGAGAACAATAGACTGTAATGTTCCAATAAACGATCAGAATTTGAGAACAACAGACTGTGATGTTCCAATCGTTGATCAGAATCTGAACAATAGACTGTAATGTTCCAATACTGGGTCAGAATCTGAGAACAATGGGGCGGGATATTACAATGATGGATCAGAATCTGAGATCAATAGGCCGTAATGTTCCAATACTGGATCAGAATCTGAGAACAATGGACCGGGATATTAGAATGATGGATCAGAATCTGAGATCAATAGGCCGCAATGTTCCAATACTGGAGCAGAGTCTGAGAACAATAGACTGCAATGTTCGAATACTGGATCGGACTCTGGGAACAATACGCTGTAATGTTCCAATACTGGTTCAGACTCTGAGAAAAAAACAGACTGCAAATTTCCAATAATGGATCGGTATCTGTGAACAATAGATTGTAATGTTCCAATGCTCGATCAGAATCTGAGAACAATCCACTGCAAAGTTCGAATCCTGGATCGGACTCTAATGTTCCAATCATTTATCAGCATCTGAGAACAGTAGACTTCAATGTTCCAATACTGGCTCAGATTCTGTGAACAATAGACTGTAATGTTCCAAAACTGTATCAGAATCTGAGAACAGTGGACTGGGATATTACAATGATGGATCAGAATCTGAGATCAATAGACAGTCATGTTCCAATACTGGAGCAGAATCTGAGAACAATAGACTGCAATGTTCCAATACTGGATCAGAATCTGAGAACAATGGACCAGAATGTTCCAATACTGGGCCAGAATCGGAGAATATTAGACTGTAATGTTCCAATACTGGTCCAAATTCTGGGAACAATGGAAAGGGATTATCCAATAATGGATGAGATTCTGAGAACAACATACTGTAGTGTTCCAATAATGGATGACAATGTGGGAACAATGGACCGGGGTGCTCTAATAATGGATCGGAATCAGAGAAAAATAGACTGCAATTTTCCAATAATGGATCAGAATCCGAGAACAATAGTCCATCATGTTCCAATAATGGATGGGCAATGTCGGGAAAATGGACCGGGATGTTCTAATAAAGGATCAGATTCTGAGAACAATCAACTGCAATGTTCCAATAATGGAGCAGAATCTGAGAACAATAGACTGTAATGTTCCAGCACTGGATCAGAATCTGGGAACCATAGAGCGGAATGTTACAGTACTGGACCAGAATCTGAGAACAATAGATTGTAATGTCCCAATACTGGATCAGAATCTGAGAACAATAGACTGCAATGTTTCAATACTGGATCAGATTCTGAGAGCAATAGACGGGGATATTACAATGATGGGTCAGAATCTCAGATCAATAGACTGTAATGTTCCAATACTGGATCGGAATCTGAGAAAAAGAGACTGCAATGTTCCAATACTGGATCAGAATGTGGGAACAATGGTACGGGTTGTTCCTACAATGGAGCAGAATCTGAGAACAATAGACTGCAATGTTGCAATACTGGATCAGAATCTGAGACAAACAGATTGCAATGTTCCAATACTGGAGCAGAATCTGAGAACAATAGACTGTAATGTTCCAATAAACGATCAGAATTTGAGAACAACAGACTGTGATGTTCCAATCGTTGATCAGAATCTGAACAATAGACTGTAATGTTCCAATACTGGGTCAGAATCTGAGAACAATGGGGCGGGATATTACAATGATGGATCAGAATCTGAGATCAATCGGCCGTAATGTTCCAATACTGGATCAGAATCTGAGAACAATGGACCGGGATATTAGAATGATGGATCAGAATCTGAGATCAAAAGGCCGTTATGTTCCAATACTGGAGCAGAGTCTGAGAACAATAGACTGCAATGTTCGAATACTGGATCGGACTCTGGGAACAATACGCTGTAATGTTCCAATATTGGTTCAGACTCTGAGAAAAAAACAGACTGCAAATTTCCAATAATGGATCGGTATCTGTGAACAATGGATTGTAATGTTCCAATGCTCGATCAGAATCTGAGAACAATCCACTGCAAAGTTCGAATCCTGGATCGGACTCTAATGTTCCAATCATTTATCAGAATCTGAGAACAGTAGACTTCAATGTTCCAATACTGGCTCAGATTCTGTGAACAATAGACTGTAATGTTCCAAAACTGTATCAGAATCTGAGAACAGTGGACTGGGATATTACAATGATGGATCAGAATCTGAGATCAATAGACAGTCATGTTCCAATACTGGAGCAGAATCTGAGAACAATAGACTGCAATGTTCCAATACTGGATCAGAATCTGAGAACAATGGACCGGAATGTTCCAATACTGGGCTAGAATCGGAGAATATTAGACTGTAATGTTCCAATACTGGTCCAAATTCTGGGAACAATGGAAAGGGATTATCCAATAATGGATGAGATTCTGAGAACAACATACTGTAGTGTTCCAATAATGGATGACAATGTGGGAACAATGGACCGGGATGCTCTAATAATGGATCGGAATCTGAGAAAAATAGACTGCAATTTTCCAATAATGGATCAGAATCCGAGAACAATAGTCCATCATGTTCCAATAATGGATGGCAATGTCGGGAAAATGGACCGGGATGTTCTAATAAAGGATCAGATTCTGAGAACAATCAACTGCAATGTTCCAATAATGGAGCAGAATCTGAGAACAATAGACTGTAATGTTCCAGCACTGGATCAGAATCTGGGAACAAGAGAGCGGAATGTTACAGTACTGGACCAAAATCTGAGAACAATAGATTGTAATGTCCCAATACTGGATCAGAATCTGAGAACAATAGACTGCAATGTTTCAATACTGGATCAGATTCTGAGAGCAATAGACGGGGATATTACAATGATGGGTCAGAATCTCAGATCAATAGACTGTAATGTTCCAATACTGGATCGGAATCTGAGAAAAAGAGACTGCAATGTTCCAATACTGGATCAGAATGTGGGAACAATGGTACGGGTTGTTCCTACAATGGATCAGAATCTGAGAACAATAGACTGCAATGTTGCAATACTGGATCAGAATCTGAGACAAACAGATTGCAATGTTCCAATACTGGAGCAGAATCTGAGAACAATAGACTGTAATGTTCCAATAAACGATCAGAATTTGAGAACAACAGACTGTGATGTTCCAATCGTTGATCAGAATCTGAACAATAGACTGTAATGTTCCAATACTGGGTCAGAATCTGAGAACAATGGGGCGGGATATTACAATGATGGATCAGAATCTGAGATCAATAGGCCGTAATGTTCCAATACTGGATCAGAATCTGAGAACAATGGACCGGGATATTAGAATGATGGATCAGAATCTGAGATCAATAGGCCGTAATGTTCCAATACTGGAGCAGAGTCTGAGAACAATAGACTGCAATGTTCGAATACTGGATCGGACTCTGGGAACAATACGCTGTAATGTTCCAATATTGGTTCAGACTCTGAGAAAAAAACAGACTGCAAATTTCCAATAATGGATCGGTATCTGTGATCAATGGATTGTAATGTTCCAATGCTCGATCAGAATCTGAGAACAATCCACTGCAAAGTTCGAATCCTGGATCGGACTCTAATGTTCCAATCATTTATCAGAATCTGAGAACAGTAGACTTCAATGTTCCAATACTGGCTCAGATTCTTTGAACAATAGACTGTAATGTTCCAAAACTGTATCAGAATCTGAGAACAGTGGACTGGGATATTACAATGATGGATCAGAATCTGAGATCAATAGACAGTCATGTTCCAATACTGGAGCAGAATCTGAGAACAATAGACTGCAATGTTCCAATACTGGATCAGAATCTGAGAACAATGGACCGGAATGTTCCAATACTGGGCCAGAATCGGAGAATATTAGACTGTAATGTTCCAATACTGGTCCAAATTCTGGGAACAATGGAAAGGGATTATCCAATAATGGATGAGATTCTGAGAACAACATACTGTAGTGTTCCAATAATGGATGACAATGTGGGAACAATGGACCGGGATGCTCTAATAATGGATCGGAATCTGAGAAAAATAGACTGCAATTTTCCAATAATGGATCAGAATCCGAGAACAATAGTCCATCATGTTCCAATAATGGATGGGCAATGTCGGGAAAATGGACCGGGATGTTCTAATAAAGGATCAGATTCTGAGAACAATCAACTGCAATGTTCCAATAATGGAGCAGAATCTGAGAACAATAGACTGTAATGTTCCAGCACTGGATCAGAATCTGGGAACCATAGAGCGGAATGTTACAGTACTGGACCAGAATCTGAGAACAATAGATTGTAATGTCCCAATACTGGATCAGAATCTGAGAACAATAGACTGCAATGTTTCAATACTGGATCAGATTCTGAGAGCAATAGACGGGGATATTACAATGATGGGTCAGAATCTCAGATCAATAGACTGTAAAGTTCCAATACTGGATCGGAATCTGAGAAAAAGAGACTGCAATGTTCCAATACTGGATCAGAATGTGGGAACAATGGTACGGGTTGTTCCTACAATGGATCAGAATCTGAGAACAATAGACTGCAATGTTGCAATACTGGATCAGAATCTGAGACAAACAGATTGCAATGTTCCAATACTGGAGCAGAATCTGAGAACAATAGACTGTAATGTTCCAATAAACGATCAGAATTTGAGAACAACAGACTGTGATGTTCCAATCGTTGATCAGAATCTGAACAATAGACTGTAATGTTCCAATACTGAGTCAGAATCTGAGAACAATAGACCACAATGTGAGAATAATTGCAAGAATCTGAGAACAAGAGAGTGCAATGTTCCAATAATGGATCAGAATCTGAGAACAATAGACTACAATGTTCCAATAATGCATCAGAATCTGAGACAAATAGACTGCAATGTTCCAACACTGGATCAGAATCTGAGAACAATAGACTGTAATGTTCCAATAAAGGATCAGAATTTGAGAACAACAGACTGTGATGTTCCAATCGTTGATCAGAATCTGAACAATAGACTGTAATGTTCCAATACTGGATCAGAATCTGAGAACAATGGACCGGGATATTAGAATGATGGATCAGAATCTGAGATCAATAGGCCGTAATGTTCCAATACTGGATCAGAATCTGAGAACAATGGACCGGGATATTAGAATGATGGATCAGAATCTGAGATCAATAGGCCGTAATGTTCCAATACTGGAGCAGAGTCTGAGAACAATAGACTGCAATGTTCGAATACTGGATCGGACTCTGGGAACAATACGCTGTAATGTTCCAATACTGGTTCAGACTCTGAGAAAAAAACAGACTGCAAATTTCCAATAATGGATCAGTATCTGTGAACAATAGATTGTAATGTTCCAATGCTCGATCAGAATCTGAGAACAATCCACTGCAAAGTTCGAATCCTGGATCGGACTCTAATGTTCCAATCATTTATCAGAATCTGAGAACAGTAGACTTCAATGTTCCAATACTGGCTCAGATTCTGTGAACAATAGACTGTAATGTTCCAAAACTGTATCAGAATCTGAGAACAGTGGACTGGGATATTACAACGATGGATCAGAATCTGTGATCAATAGACAGTCATGTTCCAATACTGGAGCAGAATCTGAGAAAAAAAGACTGTAATGTTCCAATAAATGATCAGAATTTGAGAACAACAGACTGTGATGTTCCAATCGTTGATCAGAATCTGAACAATAGACTGTAATGTTCCAATACTGGATCAGAATCTGAGAACAATAGACCACAATGCGTCAGAGGCCCAGCGATTTCATCTCTCGTCTCCCTGAGCAGCCTTGGATAGATTCCATCAGGCCCTGGAGATTTGTCAGTCTTTATATTCCCTAAAAAACCTAACACTTCCTCCATTGTGATGGAGATTTTCTCTAACGGGTCAACAGTCCTGCCGAGACACTCCCAGTCAACACATCCATTTCCTTTGTGAGTACCGACGCACTGTATTCATTTAGGATCTCCCCTACTTCTTTGGGCTCTTAGCATAATTCCCCACTTTTGTCCCTGAGGGGTCCGATTTTTTTCCCTGACAATCCTTTTGCTCCGAACGTATGAATAAAATGCCTTGGGATTCTCCTTAATCCTGTCTGCCAAGGACATTTCGTGACCTCTTTTTTCCCTTCTAATTGCTCGTTTGAATTCTTTCCTACTTCCTTTGTATTCCTCCAGAGCTCCCTCCGTTTTTAGCTGCCTGGACCAACGTACGCCACTCTTTTCTTTTTCACCAATCCCTCAATTTCCCTGGTTATCCATGGTTCTCGAATCCGACCCTTCCTGTCCTTCTTTTTTACAGGCACATGCTTGTCCTGTAGCCCTAACAACCGTTCCTTAAAATACTCCCACATGCCAGATGCGGATTTACCCTCAAACAGCCTCTCCCAATCACCAGCTGCCAATTTCTGCCTAATCCCACTTAAGTTAGCCTTCCCCCAATCCAACACCTTACCCTTGGGACACCACTCATCCTTTTCCATCACTATCCTGAAGCTAACAGAATTGTGGTCACTATTTGCCACATGTTCCCCTACCAAAACTTTGAAAACCTGACCGGGCTCAATCCCCAGTACTCGGTCCAGTATAGCCCCCTCTCTAGTCGGGCGATCTACATATTGTTCCACAGAACCTTCCTGTACACATTTTACAAATTCCTCCTCATTCAGACTCCCAGCCCTACGCGATTTCCATTCTATACCAGGGAAATTGAAGTCTCCCACGACAACAACCCTATTTTTCCTGCACATACCCATTCTCTCCTGACATTTCCGTTCTTCCACTTCCCTTGGGCTGTTGGGGGGCCTGCAGTATACCCCCAACATAGTGACAGCTCCATTCCTGTTGCTAAGCTCCACCCACAGTGACTCGTTACACGACCCCGCTGAATTGTCCTCCCTCTGCACCGCTGTAATATGCTCTCAAACTAATACTGCAACTTCCCCACCTCTTTTGGTCCCTCCTCTGTCTCGCCTAAAACACTTGTACCCCGGAATATTCAGAATATTGATTACACAACTTTGATTACAGAACTTTGATTACACAATATTGATTACACAATATTGATTACACAACATTGATTACACAACATTGATTACACAACATTGATTCCACAACATTGATTACACAATGTTGATTACACAATATTGATTACACAACATTGCTTACACAATACTGATTACACAATATTGTTGATACAACATTCAGACAGACAGTGAAGAAATATAAACGGCATCATAATCTCTGTAAACTGCTCAGTTTCCTTTAATTGACTGGTACTGGAGTGTGAAAAGACTACAATGTGACCAGCACATATTCACTTCGCAAAAGCGATTCACATTCTAAGAGATGTATCATAAAGAGTGCATTATACATGCTGAATTCCAAGATCACAGCATTCCCGTGAACCATCGAACCCACGGCAGTGCAGAAGGAGGCCCTACGGCCCATCGAGTCTGCACCGACTCTCTGACAGAGCATCTTATCTGTATTGGAATGATCCGGGTACATGTTTTCTTTTAAGACCAAAGTTAATATTTAAATGTGAAGACCTGAACGCCTCTCAATGCACAAATATTGTTCGTTTCAACATCATTTCCTGCAAACTTTAACATAAATCTGTTTGTTCTGTATCGGGATATGTCCCTAAATATTACAGTGAGGTTAACAAACTTCATGGAACATTTTGCCATTCATCTCCTCCAATAAATTCGTGAGGTGATTGATTAAGCACTAAAATAATTCACAAAGTTTGTTTCAAGCTTGAGAATACTTGAAACATAGAGTGCAAAATCACTGGGGACTTCATTGGGGCAGCACAGTGGTCAGCACTGCTACCTCACAGCGCCAGGGACCCAGGTTCGATTCCCGGCTTGGGTCACTGTGTGGAGTTTGCATGTTCTCCCCCATATCAGCGTGTGTTTTGTCCGGGTGCTCCGGTTTCCTCCCACACTATGAAAGACGTGCCGATTGCAGTGCAGAAGGTGTCTATTCGGCCCTTCACGCCTGCACTGACCATAAACCCACCCAGCCCCCATGCCGGTAATCCCTATTTACCCTTGCTAGTGCCCCCTGGCACTGAGGGGGAATTTAGGCATGGCCAAACTACCTAACTCGCACATCTTTGAAGTGTGGGAGGAAGCTTGGGCACCCCGAGGAAACCCACGCAGACACGGGGAGAACTTTCAGACATCACACAGACAGTGATCCAAGTTGGGAATTGAACCCGTGTTCCTGCGCTGTGAGGTAGTAGTGCTAACCATTGTGTCACCGTATGGCCCAGTCATTCACTGGCGCTTGAGACCTTGCAATGTAATCAGAACCTGTCTGATACAGTAAACAATAAATCACATTCTAAAAGATTTATCACAAACTGTGCATCAAATGCTGCTATTCCAGAGAACTTCAAGTTTTTAGTGTCCAGAACACCAACAACCTGTCCTGATCCCCACATGCCGACACTATAGTTCAGAAAGCCCACCAACGCCTTTTACTTTCTCAGAAGACTGAGGAAATTAGGCATGACAGCTACGAATCTCAATAACTTTTACAGATGCATTCTTTCTGGTTGGGTCACAGCTTGGTATGTCTCCTGCTCTGCCCAAGACTGTAAGGAAGTACAAAAGGTTTTGAATGTAGCCCAATCCATCACGCAAACCAGCCTCGCATCCATTGACTCTGTCTATACTTCCCGCTGTCTCGGCAACGCATCCAGCATTATTCAGGACCCCACGTACCCGGGACATTCTCTCTTCTACCTTCTTTCTTCGGGAAAAAGATACAAAAATCTGAGGTCACGTACCAATCGACTAAAGAACAGCTTCTTCTCTGCTGCCGTCAGACCTTTGAATTGACTTACCTCGCATTTAGTTGATCTTTCTCTGCACCCGAGCTATGACTGTGACACACTACATTCTGCACTCTCTCCTTTCCTTCTCTATGTTTTGTCTGGAAAGCGCGCAAGAAACAGTACTTTTCATTATATGTTAATAAATGTGACAATAATAAGTCAAATCAAAATAAACTGAAAATTAAGCTCCCATCAATTTTGTGAAGCCCTTTCAGTCCCAGCAAGTCATTTGCAGTTGTCTTATTTACCAAACGGTCGCTACTGATCCGTTTGAGACATTAATATTCAAAAGAAAACAAGAATAAATGAGCTTCTTGTTGCCAGGATCTGAGATTTAGTGTTGATCTAAAAGGTAACTCAGTAAAAAGAAAGGTAATTCCACAAGAAAACCAGATGAATGGGAAATCGAATAGCTTTTTCCATAATTCACACAGACCCATAATTTGCAAAACCGTGGTTATATGATGCAGTCATAAAACAATGTGAATTTTAAATTGTATCTCTGCAAATCATCTTAATTTGGATTGCTCATCCACACAGACCACGATTCCAGCTATGGAAACTCTTTTAATTCATATCATTCATTCTCTCTCTCTATATTTGTTTACCCAACAATAATAAGATCAGATAGTCTGAGACGAGGTGACACAGTGGTTAGTGCTGCTCCCTCACAGCGCCAGAGACCAGGGTTCGCTTCCCGGCTTGGGTTACTGTCTGTGCGGAGTCTGACTGTTGTCCCCCATGTCATAGAGTCAGAGAGGTTTACAGCATGGAAACAGGCCCTTCAGCCCAACTGGTCCATGCCACCTTTTTTAACCACTTAGCTACTCCCAATTGCCTGCATTTAGCCCATATCCCTCTCTACCCATCTTACCCATGTAACTGTCTAAATGCTTCTTAAAAGACAAAATTGTATCCGCCTCTGCTACTGCCTCTGGCAGCTTCTTCCAGACATTCACCGCCCTCTGTGTGAAACAATTGTCCCTCTGGGCCTTTTTGCATCTCTCCCCTCTCACCTTAAAGCTATGTCCTCTACCTTTGGAGTCCCCTACCTTCGGGAAAAGATGTGGACTATCTGGGGCGGCACGGTGGCACAGTGGTTAGCACTGCTGCTTCACAGCACCAGGGACCCGGGTTCAATTCTGGTCTCACGTCACTGACTGTGTAGAGTTGGCACATTCTCCCTGTGTCTGCGTGGGTTTCCTCCGGGTGCTCCGGTTTCCTCCCACATTCCAAAGATGTGTGGGTTAGGTTGATTGGCCATGCTAAATTGACCCTAGTGTCAGGGGAATTAGCAGGGATATGTGGGGTTATGGGAATAGGGCCTGGGTGGGATTGTGGTCGGTGCAGACTTGATGGGCCGAATAGCCTCCTTCTGCACTCCAGGGATTCTGTGATTTGATGTTTAACACAGAAGTGAATTTGAAACATTATTTCTGTTTTCCTCCCCAGACAAACACGTTCTTTCCTGGCTGGTCTTTCGGGGCGTGGTTGTTGTTTGCGCTTAGAATCTGCTTCAGCACTTGATGTAACATCACTCCAGTCGTTGCATAAGCAGTAACACCGAAGATATCATTGTAGAGGACATCAACCCACTTCCTGCGAGGTTCATTGCAGCTGAATATCACATGAAGCAACTAGAGCAGCATCACCTTCGGAGAAATGAAGACCAGAGTGCGATTGTAAACTACCAACATTTTTAAAACCTGCAGGAGACATTCGACCTCCGGCATTTGTTGAAACTTCTTTTTGTAAAAGTCTTTGAAGACCAATGAGCCAAACTGTCGTGGAAACTGCATTTTATTTCAGGATTTGAATATTTCAAGCAGCCTCATTGTCAGGTATACTTGTTCCTCAACAGAAAACAGAAGATTCATTCCTGAAACATTACACTGTGCATCACATCATTGAGCTGACAGCAAATTAGCATCATGACATTGCTGTTTTAACTGGGGAATCTGGCCGAAAAATCTCTTATTTATAATATCGTGCGGAATAAAAAAAGACGTTCCTTCTCATTTTAAACATCGCCATTCTGTGAAACATGGGAGCTAAAAAAAACATAGCACGGGAGTTACTCATGACGATGCTTTGTCCGTCAGGCTCCCTTCTCATTTCTCATTCTGAAACCATCCAGTAAATCCCGGTGGCCACATGATGGTTTTGCCTTGTTAAATGTTGCATTATTTTGGGTTGAATGGAATCCAGTGGTTCAGTTCTGTTTTTGCATTGGCTTCAAGCGGATCGAGTTGATACAGCTTTACATTCCATGGCATGACTTGAGCTGAGCTCAAAGCAGGTTGGACGGTTGAGTTCAGTTGAACGCTAAGATGTCACAGTAATTTCATTGCAATGTTAATGTAAGCCTACTTGTGACACTAATGAATAAACTTTTAAAATAACATTTTTATCAAAGACAACCTTTCTTGATTAGTGCCCTGCACCCTAACAGCCTCTCCACCTACAGGGAAACATCTACTCTCGAGATACAGAATTTCAGTGACTCCCTATTCACAGGATAATATGTCGACATATCGATTGTAGTCCTTCAGTACTTTTCCAATCACAGAGATATACATTCTAAATATGTCTCTTTGCGCATCTCTATCCACACCTCCCATCCATTGACTCTGTCTACACTTCCCGCTGCCTCGCAAAAGCAGCCGGCATAATCAAGGACCCCACACCCGCCGGGCATTCTCCCTCCCACTTTCTTCCATCAGGTGACCTCCGTCTGAGGTCACGTACCAACCAACTCAAGAACAGCCTCTTCCTTGCTGCCATCAGACTTTTGAATGGACCTACCCCGCATTAAGTTGACCTTTCTCTCCACCCTAGATATGACTGTAACATTCAGCACCCTCTCCTTTCCCTGGAATCATAGAAACCCGACAGTGAAGAAAGAGGCCATTCGGCCCATCGAGTCTGCATTGACAACAATCCCACCCGGGTCCTATCCCCACCGTCCCAAATATTTACCCTGCTAATCCCTCTAACCTACATATCCCAGGACACTAAGGGGCAATTTATCATTGCCAATGCACCTAACCCGCACCCACCTTTGGATTTTGGGAGGAAACCAGACCCGGAGGAAACCCACGCAGACACAGGGAGAATGTGAAAACTCCACACAGACAGTGGCCCAAGCCGGGAATCAAACCCAGTTCTCTGGAGCTGTGATGCAGCAGTGCTAACCACCATGCCATTGTGCTGCTCACCACTGTGCAATATGCATTGTCTGTATAGCGTGCAAGAAACAATACCTTTCACTGTATACTAATACATGTGACAAGAATCAAATCAAATCAAAACAAATCATCACAAAATTAAATAATTTAATTTATTCCTCCATCTGCCAACTTGTTCCCCATTCTGTTATTTTGTCTCTATCTCTGTGCAGCCCCTTTGAATCCTCCTCATAGCTTTAATTCACAATTAGTTTAGAATCATATTGGAAATCTGGTAGCTTACTCCCAGCATCTTCAGTTACTTTGTTGACATATATTGGCCAAGTGGTATTATCGCCAGACTATTAATCCAGAAACTCAGCTAATGTTCCAGGGACCCGGGTTCGAATCCCGCCACGACAGGCGATGGAATTGGAATGCAATAAAAAATATCTGGAATTAAGAATCTACTGATGACCATGAAACCATTGTCGACTGTCGGAAAAGCCCATCTGGTTCACGAATGTCCTTCAGGGAAGGAAATCTGCCGTGCGGACCCGGTCTGGCTCACATGTGACTCCAGAGCCGCAGCAATGTGGTGGACTCTCAACTGCCCTCGAGCAAGTAGGGATGGGCAATAAATGTTGGCCCAGCCAGCGACGCCCATGTACCACGAACAAATAATAAAAAAAACATAAACAGCGACATCCCCAATACAAATTTTTGCAATATTTCATAAGTTACAGCCAACCAGCGTGAATGTGCTTCAGTATCCCGACTCACTGTTCCGTGCCTGCTGACGAATTATCTATCCAATCCAGGCTGACAACCTGAGCCACAATCGGACACCTCGACTCTTTGTGCTGCATGCTATGGGATTGTTGTAATCCAAATCTATGACATCAACTGGCCCCATCGTGTAGGGCGGTGAACTCACTTGCCTACATGACAAGGGTGTGATTCAGTATACTACCAATGATGTGAGTTCAATCTCCCTACAGGCTGCAGTGATTTGTAAATATTGTCTCCACAACTTGTCCAAGAGTGGCATAGACAGAGTGGATAGTCAGAGGCTCTTTCCTAGGGTAGAAACGTCAAGTACTAGGGGACATAGGTTAAAGGTGCGTGGGGAAAAGATCAGAGGAGATCTGTGAGGCAAGTTTTTTACACAGAGGGTGGTGAATGGCTGGAACGCGCTGCCCGAGGAGGTGGTGGGAGCAGGTACGAGAGCGGCATTTAAGGGGCATCTCGATGAATACATGAATAGAATGGGAATGGAAGGATACGGATTCTGTAAGTGCATACGGTTTTAATTTAGGCAGGCATTATGATCGGCGCAGGCTTGGAGGGCCGAAGGGCCTGTTCCTGTGCTGTACTGTTCTTTGTTCTTTGAGTGGTGTACTGAAATGGGCAGCACGGTGGTACAGTGGTTAGCACTGCTGCCTCACAGTGCCAGGGACCCGGGTTCGATTCCTGGCTTGGATCACTGTCTGTGCGGAGTCTGCATGTTCTCTCCGTGTCTGCATGGGTTTCCTCCGGGTGCCCCCGTTTTCTCCCACAGTCTGAAAGACGTGCTGGTTAGGTGCATTGGCCATGTTAAATTCTCCCTCTGTGTACCCAAACAGGCACTGGAGTGTGGGGACTAGGGGATTTTCACAGTAACTACATTGCAGTGTTAATGTAAGCCTACTTGTGACACTAATAAAACCAGCACATTTACTCTATCAGCAGTTATCTATTTCAGAGCACTAAAGTCGGCTTTAAGTTTTGGCGATGTTATATGGTTTAAATCCCTCGACTTATACTTATACTTCCACTCAAGATATTGAGAGCTCCTTGCTCTTATGAGTACGTCCATTGGTTATCCTCTATTCCTGCTATGGAAATGACATGTTCCACTGTGAAAACAGATGCAGAATACAGAATCCTCAAAATAAAGATTCAGAAGGGTGCAGAGGGGGCATTCTTTCACATAGAGTGTGGTGAATGTCTGGAACAAGCTGCCAGAGGCAGTAGGAGAGGGGGGTACAATTTAGTATTTTAAAAAGCGTTTAGTCAGTTCCATGGGTACGATGGGTATAGAGAGACATGGGCCAAATGTGGGCAATTGGGACGAGCTTAAAGGTAAAAACTGGGCGGCACGGACATGTTGGGCCGAAGGGCCTGTTTCCATGCTGTAAACCTCAATGACTCGATAACATAGGAACATAGGAATTAAGAGCAGAAGTCGGCAAATTCAGCCCTTCGAGCCTGATCCGTCATTCAATCAGATCATGGCTGATCTCTCCCTGGTCTCAAATCCACCTCCCCACCTGTTCCCCATATCCCCCTCATCCTTTTTTTATTAGAAATATATCCATCTCCTTCCTGAAACCATTCAATGATTCAGACTCCCCCGCGCTCTGGGGCAGCGAGTTCCACAAACTCACCACCCTCTGCGAGAAGTAGTTCCTCCTCATCTCAGTTTTAAATCTATCGCCTCTCAACCTGTACCCTGTGACCTCTTGTTCGAGATTGCCCCATAAGAGGAAACATTTGGTCTACAGTTACTTTATCAATCCCTTTTAAAATTTTATATACCTCCATCAGATCCCCTCTCATCCCTCTGAACTCCAGTGAGTACAAGCCCAAAGTGATTAATCTCTCCTCATACGTCAATCCTCTCACCCCCAGAATCAATCTGGTGAACCTCCTCTGAACTGCCTCCAATGCAGCAACATCCTTCCTCAAATAAAGAGACCAAAACTGGACACAATATTCCAGATACTCTGTGGGATTTTCATAGAATCATAGATAAAGATTCTTATCACTTGGAAAGGTTTCATCAGTAATGAGGGGACCTTAGTACATTTTGTTTTACCCGAAGTGGGAGGCAGCCATTCCTGATCGAACGTGGACGATCTTAATATCTTGGAACAGTGGAGTTGAAAGAGGTGCGAGAGACAATGAAATGGGGGATGGGAGGGAAGGAGGATATGTAAGGAAAGTCACTGAGCTGAGTTATATGATTATATATAGAGGTGAGAGGGGAAAGATTTCAAAGGGAACTGAGGGGCAACTTCTTCAAACGGAGGGTGGTGTGTGTATGGAATGAGCTGCCAGAGAAAGTGGTTGAGGCAAGTTCAATAGCAACATTTAAAAAGCATTTGGATAGAGGGGAAGGATTAGAGGGATAAGGACCGAACGCGGGCAATTGGGACCAACTGGGATGGCACCATGGTCAGCATGGACTGTTTGGGCCGAAGGACCTGTTTCCATGCTGTATTGCTCTGTGACTCGATATAGGCCGTGTGACGAGATATTCTGTGACTAGCACTCTGCTGAGTGAAGTTGTAAAACTTGAAGAGTCCATCCAGAAACCAAGAAAGATTTATGTTTCAAAATACACCCCTGTTTCTGAATATTTTGGCTTTCCACAGTGCAGTGGAAGAGTGTCAGAATTCATGTGGTTTGCCTTGAATATTGTGATAGCAGTTTTGCCTTGAGTATTATTTCTGGAATTTGATCGATCAACATCTGTAAGAGATAATTGACAAGAAATTAGCAGGGGGGTAGCAGGGTAAATATGTGGGGTTATGGGGATAGGGCCTGGGTGGGAATGTGGTCAGTGCGGACTCGATGGGCCAAATAACCTCCTTCTGCACTGTAGGGATTCTATGATTCTATGATCTTGGTTTCAGATAAAGCTCGGCACAACATTGTGGGCCGAAGGGCCTGTTCTGTGCTGTACTGTTCTATGTTCTATCTATGAAAGTGCTTTTAAGACTATTCTCACCAACTGGAATTTTAATAAGACTGTCCATAATATACCACCTAAATCCCCCACACCTCATTTTTACATTTTGCCTCCTCGTAACTGACCCTTTAGCTCAGGGGAACAGCTGCTCTCTCTCCACCCTGTCCATGTCCTTCATAATCTTGTACACCTCGATCAGGTCACCCCTCAGTCTTCTCTGCTCCAGAGAAAACAGACCAAACCTATCCAACCTCTCTTCATAGCTTAAATGTTCCATCCCAGGCAGTATCCTGGTGAATCTCCTCTGGACCACCTCCAGTGCATTCACATCCTTCCTATAATGTGTCGACCAGAACTGCACACAGTGCTCCAGCTGTGGCCAAACCAACGCTCTGTACAACTCCATCATGACCTCTACGTTTCTGTAATTTATACCCCGATTGACAAAGTTGAACAATAATATTCCAGCAACGAGGAATCGCTGGCAACCCCTCATCACACCTCAGCAGCTATAGACGCTGGTCGGGTCTGTGGTCCCGTGAGCCGTCCCTCTGGTCAGGAGGGAACCACTGCCGTTCCACCAGCCCAGGTATTCTGCTGCGGGGAAGCAACTTCACTCTCTCCAAAGTTCGGAGGTGGTGGGAGGAAGCTTCCTCATAGCAGACGTTATGTCCAATCTATTTAGGGTGTAGCAGTGACGGAGTGGTTAGCACTGCTGCCTCACAGAGCGAGGGACCCGGGTTCGGTTCCCGGCTTGTGTCACTGCCTGTGTGGAGTCTGCATGTTCTCTCCATGTCTGCGTGGGTTTCCTCTGGTTTCCTCCCACAGGCTGAAAGACGTGCTGGTTGGGGTGCATTGGCCATGCTAAATTATCCCTCAGTGTACACGAACAGGAACCGGAGTGTGGTGACTCCGGGATTTTCACAGTAACTTCATTGTAGTGTTAATGTAAGCCCGCTTGTGACACGAATAAATATATTTTAATCGGTTGCAATCACCGACCAGGAACTCCAATGGCAGCGAGAATAGGATAGTAACTGGCTCCAGCTTGACCGATAGTGGATCAGTGTGTTTTCTGAGAGAAGCGATGGTGTCTGCCTATGGCATAAACCATGGCCATTTACTGAGGTCTCACACTGAATGTCTTCTCTTTAATAAACAGCAGAAACACTCCTGAGACTCGGCAGAGCAACCTATTAGAGTAATCAATTACAGGTGAGAAAACAAACAACACACTGCAATGCTGGCGCTGAGAAGGAGCAATGATTGGATTTGATTTGATTTATTATTGTCACGTGTTAGTATACAGTGAAAAATATTGTTTCTTGCGCGCACCACGGACAAAGCATACCATTCATAGAGAAGGAAAGGAGAGAGTGCAGAATGTAGTGTTACAGTCATGGCTACCGTATAGAGAAGGATCAACTTCACATAATAATAAAGTATTATATAATATATATATTATATGTTGTATGCGGCTACCTGAATATAAGGTAGTTCATTCAAAAGTCTGACAGCAGCAGGGAAGAAGCTGTTCTTGAGTCGGTTGGTACGTGACCCCAGACTTTTGTATCTTTTTCCCGACAGAAGAGGGTGGAAGAGAGAATGTCCGGGGTGTGTGGGGTCCTTGATTATGCCGGCTGCTTTTCCCGAGGCAGCGGGAAGTGTAGACAGAGTCAATGGGTGGGAGGCTGGTTTGAGTGATGGACTAGGCTTCGTTCACAACCCTTTATAGTTTCTTGCAGCCTTGGACAGAGCAGAAGCCAGACCCAGCTGTGATACAACCAGAAAGAATGCTTTCTATGGTGCATCTATAAAAGTTGGTGAGAGTCGGAGCTGACATGCCAAATTTCCTTAGCCTCCTGAGAAAGTAGAGGCACCGGTGGGTTTTCTTAACCTTTGCATCGGTGTGGGGGGATCAGGGTAGGTTGTTGGTGATCTGGACACCTAGAAACCTGAAGCTCTCGATCATTTCCACTTCATCCCCAATTTTCAATGAAAATAGTGTTCCATTGTGATGAGAAATTCAGATCAGAAATAAGTTTCATGTTTTTCATTCCGGTCTGTTTCATTACATTAAAGATACAATATAATTGCAATTTATTCAGGCTGTCAGTGGGGTGAATTATAGGCTAAATTTCCCCTTCGTGTTCCGGAATGTGTCGGTTCGAGGTGTTGGTGGGGTAAATATGTGGGGTTATGGTGATTGGGCCTGGGCGGGATTGTTGTTGGTGCAGACTCGATGGGCCGAATGGCCTCTTTTGCACTGTTGGGTTTCTGTGATACAATTTATGATGAGTCTGTACTGACCACAACCCCACCCAGGCCCTATTTCCGTAACCCCACGTATCCACCCTGATAGTCCCCCTGACAATCACGGACAATTTTCAGCACGGCCAATGCACCTAACCTGCACATCTTTGGCCTGTGGGAGGAAAGTGGAGCACCTGGAGGAAACCCATGCAGACACGCGGAGAATGTGCGGACTCCACACATGGAGTGACCCAAGGTCGGATTCGAACCAGGATCCCTGGCGCTGTGAGGGAGCACTAACCCCATGGTGCAAAGCTCAATCCAGCTGCCTTTCTGACAAAGAATGCAGTTGTGTTCTGTACTTCCGGCTTCCATGAATTATCGAGTCAGATGTTACTTGTTCCATGCCCTCTGATGAAAGCAATAACAGCAACATCAGCACGAGGGGTGCTGAGGGAAGCCCTGTTGCCAATCTGTGCAGCAGAGTATGATGCCCCAGCTTAGTCACTGGACTGTTTCGTTTTGTGTAAAAGATGTACAATTTTTAGTAAAGCTCATATTTCATTTCATTATAAATGTAGTCCTGGTACGAGATGGTGACTGTGCCAAGGCTGCATTTCCTGCCCACAAGTTACTGTTTAGCATGAGGTGCTTGGATTTCTTTTTGAATGTGTGGCCCCTTTGAGAATGTGACTGATACAATGGTGTCAGACAGGCATTCTCTGCTTTTCACACAGCGCTGATCAAGTTTCTAAAGTTTATTTAATCATGTAACAAGTCGGCTCACATTAACAGTGCAATGAAGTTACTGTGAAAATCCCCGAGTTGCCACACTCCGGCGCCTGTTCCGGTACACTGAGGGAGGATTTAGCATGATCAATGCAACTAAACAGCACGTCTTCTGATCTGTGGGAGGAAACCAGAGCACCCGGAGGAAACCCATGCAGACACGGGGAGAACGTGCAGACTGCGCACAGGCAGTGACCCAAACCGGGGATCAAACCCGGGTCTCTGGCGCTGTGAGGCAGCAGTGCTAACGATTGTGCCACCATGCCACCCATACATACAAAGAACAAAGGAAAGTACAGCACAGGAACAGGCCCTTCGGCCCTCCAAACCTCTGCCGATCATGAAGCCCTAACTAAACAACAAAAAACAACTTCTGCCCTTACTCAAGACGGTCGGGGTTGAGGACCTTAAAACAATCACTATTACTAAAGAGGTAGTGCTGGGTAGGCTAATGGGACTAAAGGTAGACAAGTCCCCTGGTGCGGATGGAATGCATCCCAGGGCACTAAAAGAAACGGCAGAAGTAATAGCAAATTCATTAGTTGTAATTTTTCAAAATTCACTGGGCTCTGGGGAGGTGCCAGCTGATTGGAAAACAGCTAATGTAACGCCACTGTTTAAAAAAGGAGGTAGACAAAAGGCAGGTAACTACAGGCCGGTTAGCCTAACATCCGTAGTTGGGAAAATGCTGGAATCTATCATTAAGGAAGAAATAACAGGACACCTGGAAAAGAATGGTTCAATCAAGCAGACGCAGCATGGATTCTTGAAGGGAAAGCCATGTTTGACTCAGTTACTGGAATTTTTTGAGGATACGACGAGTGCAGTTGACAGAGGGGAACCAGTGGATGTTGTGTAAATAGATTTCCTGAAGGCTTTCGATAAGGTGCCTCACAAAAGGTTGCTGCATAAGATAAAGGTACACGGAGTTGGGGGTAAAGTGTTAGCGTGGATTGAGGATTGGCTATCGAACAGAAAGCAGAGAGTCGGAATAAATGGGTGCTTTTCCGGTTGGCAATCAGTGACGAGTAGCGTGCCGCAGGGATCGGTGCTGGGGCCTCAACGATTTACCATATACATCGACGATCTGGAGGAGGGGAGCGAGTGTCGGGTAACAAAGTTTGCGGATGATACAAAGGTGAGTGGGAAAGCAAATTGCGTGGAGGACACAGAGAGTCTGCAGAGAGATTTGGATCGGCTAAGTCATTGGGCAAGGATCTGGCAGATGGAGGATAACGTTGGTAAGTGTGAGGTTATCCACTTTGGAAGGAATAATAGTAAAATGGACTCTTATTTAAACAGTGTAAAATTACAACATGCTACTGTGCAGAGGGACCTGGGGGTCCTTGTGCATGAATCACAAACACTCAGTTTGCAGGTGCAGCAGGTGATTAGGAAGGCAAATGGAATGTTGGCCTTTATCGTGAGAGGGATGGAGTATAAAAGCAGGGAGGTCATGCTGCAGCAGTACAGGGTACTGGAGAGGCCGCACTTAGAGTACTGTGTACAGTTTTGGTCCCCATTTTAAGAAAGGATATATTAGCTTTGGAGGCGGGACAGAGAAGGTTCACCAGGTCGATTCCGGAGATGAGGGGGTCAGCTTATGAGGAGAGTTTGAGTAGACTGGGCCTGTACTCATTGGAGTTGAGAAGGTTGAGGGGAGATCTTATAGAGACATATAAGATAATGAAGGGGCTAGACAGGGTAGAAGAAACGAGGTTATTTCCACTTCCAATGTAAACAAGAACAAGGGGGCATAGCCTCAAAATATGGGGGAGTCAATTTAGAACAGAGTTGAGGAGGAACTTCTTCTCCCAGAGCGGAGTGAATCTTTAGAATTCTCTGCCCAATGAAGCAGTCGTGGCTACCTCCTTAAATCTGTTTAAGTCACAGATAGATAGATTTTTAACCATTAAGGGAATTAAGCGTTATGGGGAGCGGGCGGGTAAGTGGCACTGAACCCACTATCAGATCAGCCATGATCTTATTGAATGGCGGAGCAGGCTTGAGGGGCTGGCTGGCCTACTCCTGCTCCTATTTCTTATGTTCTTATGTTCTAACATTACAGTCTATTGTTGTCAGATTCTGATCCAGTATTGTAACATCCCGTTCTATTCTTCCCAGATCCTGGTCCAGTATTGGAACATTCCAGTCTATTGTTCTCTGATTCTGATCCTGTATTGGAACATAACAGTGTATTGTTGTCAGATTCTGCTGCAGTATTGGACCATCCCGGTCCATTGTTCCCTGACTCTGATCCAGCATTGTAACATTACAACCTTTAGTTTTCAGATTCTGATCCATTATTGGAACATTGCAGCCTACTGTTCTCAGAATCTGATCCATTATTGGAACATTGCAGTCTATTGCTCTCAGTTTCTGATCCAGTATTGGAACATTGCAGTCTTTTGATCTCAAATTCTAATCCAGAATTAGAACATTACAGTCGATTGTTCTCAGATTCTGATCCATTATAGGAAAATTGCAGTCTATTGTTCCCAGATTCTGAACCAGGATTGGAACATTGCAGTCTTTTGATCTCAAATTCTAATCCAGTATTGGAACATTACAGTCGATTGTTCTCAGATTCTGATCCATTATAGGAAAATTGCAGTCTATTGTTCCCAGATTCTGAACCAGGATTGGAACATTACAACCTATTGTTCTCAGAGTCCGATCCATTATTCGAACATTGCAGTCTATTTTACTCAGATTATGTCCTTTAGTGCAACTTTACAGTCCATTGTTCTCAGATTCTGATCCAGTATTTGTAAGAGGGAGGTCGTGCCTTACAACATTGGTGGAGTTTTTTGAGGAAGTGACAAAAACAGTTGACGAAGGAAGGGCTGTGGATGTCGTCTCTACGGATTTCAGTAAGGCATTTGACAAAGTCCCTCATGGCAGGTTGGTTAAGAAGGTTAAGGCTCATGGGATACAAGGAGAGGTGGCTAGATGGGTAGAGAACTGGCTTGGCCACAGGAAGAAGTTTAGTAACACCAGGTTAAAGTCCAACAGTTTATTTGGCAGGAAAAGCCACACAAGCTTTCGGAGCTCCAAGCCCCTTCCTCGGGTGAGGGCTCCGAAAGCGTTTGTGGCTTTTGCTACCAAATAAACCTGTTGGACTTTAACCTGGTGTTGTTAAACTTCTTACTGTTTTTACCCCAGTCCAACGCCAGCATCTCCACATCTTGGCCACAGGAGACAGAGGGTAGCAGTCGAAGAGTCTTTTTCCGGCAGGAGGTCTGTGACTTTACAGTCTATTGCCCTCAGAATCTGATCCAGTATTGAATCATTGCAGTCGATTGTTCTCAGATTCTGATCCTTTATTAGAACATCCCGGTCCATTTTTCCGACATTGCCATCCATTATTGGAACATGATAGTCTATTGTTCTCGGATTCTGATCCATTATTGGAAAATTGCAGTCGATGTTTCCCTGATTCTGATCCATTATTCGAACATTGCAGTCTATTGTTCTCATAATCTGATCCATTATTAGAGCATCCCGGTCCATTGTTCCCACATTGTCATCCATTATTGGAACACTAGTGTATTGTTCTCAGTTTCTCATCCATTATTGGAAAATCCCTTTCCATTGTTCCCAGATACTGAACCAGTGTTGGAACAGTACAGTCTAATATTCTCCGATTCTGGCCCAGTATTGGAACATTGCAGTCTATTGTTCTCAGATTCTGATCCAGTATTGGAACATTACAGTCTGATCCATCATTGCAATATCGAGGTGCACTGTTCTCAGATTCTGATCCAGTATTGGAACATTACAGTCTATTGTTCAGATTCTGATCAACGGTTGGAACATTGGAGTCTATTGTTCTCAAATTCTGCTCCAGTATTGGAACATGACTGTCGATTGATCTCAGATTCTGATCCATCATTGTAATATCCCGGTCCACTGTTCTCAGATTCTGATCCAGTATTGGAACATTGAAGTCTACTATTCCCAGATTCTGATCAATGATTGGAACATTACAGCCTATTGTTCTCTGAGTCCGATCCAGTATTCGAACTTTGCAGTGTATTGTTCTCAGATTCTGATGGAGCACTGGAACATTACAAACTATTGTTCACAGATACTGATCCATTATTGGAAATTTGCAGTCTGTTTTTTTCTCAGAGTCTGAACCAGTATTGGAACATTACAGCGTATTGTTCCCAGAGTCCGATCCAGTATTCGAACATTGCAAAATATTGTTCTCAGACTCTGATCCAGTATTGGGCCATTAGAGTCCACTGTTCTCAGATTCTGATCCACTATTGCAACATTCCAGCCTGTTGATCTCAGATTCTGATCCATCATTGTAACATCCCGGTCCATTGTTCTCAGATTCTGATCCAGTACTGGAACAATAGAGCCTATTGTTCTCAGATTCTGATGCAGTATTGGAACATTACGGCCTATTGTTCAGATTCTGATCAACGATGGGAACATCACAGTCTGCTGTTCTCAAATTCTGATCCTTTATTGGAACATTACCGTTTATTGTTCTTAGAATCTTATCCATTATTGGAACATCCCGGGCCATTGTTTCCAGCTTCTGATCCATTATTGGAACATGACAGTCTATTTATCTCAGATTCTGAACCAGTATTGGAAAATTACAGTCTATTGTTCTCAGATGCCGATCCAGTATTGGACCATTGCAATCTATTGTTCCCAGATTCTGATCCATAATGGAACATTGCAGTGTATTGTTCTCAGATTCTGATCCAGTATTGGAACATTGCAGTCTATTTTTCTCAGATTCTGATCCATTATAGGAACAGCCCGGACCATTGTTCCCTCATTCTGGTCCATTATTGGAACAATGCAGTCTACTATTCTCAGATTCTTTTCAATTATTCTGACATTGCGGTCGATTGTTCTCAGATTCTGATCCAGTATTGGAACATTACAGTCTATTCATCTCAGATTCTGACCCATCATTGTAATATCCCGGTCCATTGTTCTCAGATTCTGATCCAGTACTGGAACAATAGAGTCTATTGTTCTCAGATTCTGATCCAGTGTTGGAATATTACATTCTATTGTTCTCAGATCCATTATTGTAACATCCCGGTCAATTGTTCCCAGATTCTAATCCGTATTGGGACATTACAGACTATAGTTCTCAGTTTCTGATCCATTATTGGAACATTGCAGTCTATTGTTCTCAGACTCTGATCCAGTAATTCAACACTACAGTGTATTGTTCTCCAAATATGATACATTATTGGAAAATCCTGGTCCATTGTTCCCAGATTCTGATCTAGTATTGGAACATTACAGTCTATTGTTCTCAGATTCTGAACGATTATTGGAACATGAGAGTGTGTTTTTCTCAGATTCTGATTCATTGTTGGAACATTACAGTCTATTGTTTTCAGATTCTAATCCAGTGTTGGAACATTACAGCCTATAGTTCTCATATTCTGAACAATTATTGGAACATTGCAGTCTATTGTTCTCAGGTTCTGGTCCAGTATTAGAACATTACAGTCTATTGTTCTTAGAATCTTATCCATTATTGGAACATCCCGGGCCATTGTTTCCAGCTTCTGATCCATTATTGGAACATGACAGTCTTTTTATCTCAGATTCTGAACCAGTATTGGAAAATTACAGTCTATTGTTTTCAGATTCTGATCCAGTATTGTAACATTGCAATCTATTGTTCCCAGATTCTGATCCATAATGGAACATTACAGTGTATTGTTCTCAGATTCTGTTCCAGCATTGGAAGATTACAGTCTATTCTTATCAGATTCTCATCAAGTATTGGAACATTGCAGTCTATTTTTCTCAGATGCTGATCCATTATAGGAACAGCCCTCATTCTGGTCCATTATTTGAACATTGCAGTCTATTGTTCTCAGTTTCTGATCAATGATTGGAACATTACAATCTGTTGTTCTCAAATTCTGATCCAGTATTGGAACATTGCATTCCATTGTTCTCAGATTATAATCCTTTATTGGAACATTGCAGTCTATTGTTCTCAGATTCTGAACCAGTATTGGAACTTTACAGTCTATTGCTCTCAGAATCTGATCCAGTATTGAAACATTGCAGTCTATTGTTCTCAGATTCTGATCCAATATTGGAACATTGCAGTCTCTTTTTCTCAGATTCTGATCCATTATTGGAACATTGCAGTCTATTCTTCTCAGATTCTGATCCAGTATTGGAATATTACAGTCTATTGATCACAGATTCTATTTTTCTCAGGTTCTAATCCATTATAGGAACAACCCGGACCATGGTTCCCACATTCTGATCCAGTATTGGAGCTTTGCAGTCTATATTTCTCAGATTCTGAACCAGTATTGGAACATTTCAGTCTATTGTTTAGATTCTGATCAATCATTGGAACATTACAGTGTTGTTCTCAAATTATTTTCCATTATTGGAACATTACGGTCTGTTGTTCTCAAATTCTGATCCAGTATTGGAACGTGACAGTCTTTTGTTCTCAGATTCTGATCCATTATTTGAAAATTGCAGTCTATTTTTCTCAAGTTCTGAACCAGGATTGGAACATTACAGCCTCTTGTTCTCAGAGTCCAATCGATTATTTGAACATTGCAGTGTATTGTTCTCAGATTATGAACCAGTGTTGGAACATTACAGTCTATTGTTCATAGAGTCTGATCCATTATTGGAAAATTGCAGTCTATTTTTCTCAGATTCTGAACCAGTATTTGAACATTGCAGCCTATTGTTCTCAGAGTCCGATCCATTATTCGAACATTGCAGTGTATTGTTCTCAAATACTGATCTAGCATTGGAACATTACAGTCTATTTTTCTCAGATTCTGATCCAGTATTGTAAAATCCCAGTCTCTTGTTCCCAGATTCTAATCCAGTATTGGAATATTACAGCCTATATTTTTCAGATTCTGATCCATTATTGGAACATTGCAGCCTACTGTTCTCAGATTCTGATCCAGTATTGGAACATTGCAGTCTATTTTTCTCCGATTCTGATCCAGTATTGTAAAACCCTGGTCTATTGTTCCCAAATTCTAATCCAGTATTGGAAAATTACAGCCTATAGTTTTGAGATTCTGATCAATTATTGGAACATCCCGGTCTATTGTTCCCAGATTCTGATCCAGTATTGCAACTTTGCAGTCTATTGATCTCAGGTTCCGATAAAGTAAATATGAGAGTGTATTTTTCTCAGCTTCTGATTCATTATTGGAACATTGCAGTCTATTGATTTCAGATTCTGATCCAGTATTGAAACATTACAGTCTAATGTTCTCAGATTCTGATTCATTATTGGATCATTATAGTCTAGTTTTCCCAGATTCTAATCTGCATTGGAACATTAAAACCTCTCGTTCTCAGATTCTGATAAATTATTGGAACATTGCGGTCTATTGTTCTCAGTTTCATATTCAGTATTGGAACATTACAGTGTATTGTTCTTAGAATCCTATCCATTATTGGAACATCCCTGTCCATTGTTTCCAGATTCTGATCCATTATTGGAACATAACAGCCTATTGTTCCCAGATTGTGATCCATTATTGGAACATTACGGTCTGTTATTCTCAGATTCTGTTCCATTATTGGAAAATTGCAGTCCATTTGTCTCAGATTCTGAACCAGTATTGGAAAATTATAGTCTATTGTTTTCAGATTCTGATCCAGTATTGGAACATTGCAGTCTATTGTTTTCAGATTATGATCCTTTATTGGAACATTACAGTCGATTGTTCTCAGATTCTGATCCATTACTGGAAAATTGTAGTCTATTCTTCTCAGATTCTGATCCAGTATTGGAATATTACAGTCTATTGATCACAGATTCTATTTTTCTCAGATTCTAATCCATTATAGGAACAACCCGGACCATGGTTCCCACATTCTGATCCAGTATTGGAACTTTGCAGTCTATTTTTCTCAGATTATGATCCTTTATTGGAACATTACAGTCGATTGTTCTCAGATTCTGATCCATTACTGGAAAATTGTAGTCTATTGTTCTCAGATTCTGATCGATTATTGGAACATCCCTTTCCATTGTTCCCAGACTCTGAACCAGAATTGGAACATTACAGTCTAATATTCTCCGATTCTGTTCCAGTATTTGAACATTGAAATCGAATACTCTCAGATTCTGATCCATTATTCGAACATTGCAGTCGAATATTCTCAGATTCTGATCCAGTATTGGAACATTACAGTTTATTGTTCTCAGAATCTGAGCCAGTATTAGAACATTGCACTCATTTGTTCTCAGATTCAGATCAATTATTGGAACATTACAGTCTGTTGTTCTCAAATTCTGCAAAGTTTCAATTCTGAATCAGAATGTGTGAACAACGGTCCGGGGTTGTTCCTATAATGGGTCAGAATCTGAGAGAAATAGACTGCAATGTTCCAATACTGGATTGAATACTGGATTCCAATACTGGATCAGAATCTGAGAACAATAGACTGTAATGTTCCAATAATGTATCAGAATCTGCGAACAATAGAAATGGATGTTCCATTAATGGATCAGAATCTGAGAACAATACACTGCAATGGTCCAATCCTGGATCAGAATCTGAGAACAATAGACTGCAATGGTCCAATCCTGGATCAGAATCTGAGAACAGGACACTGCAAAGTTCCAATATTGGATCAGAATCTGGGAACAATGGACCGGGATGTTCCAATAATGGATCAGAATCTGAGATAAATAGGCTACAATGTTTCAATACTGGATCAGAATCTGAAAACAATAGACTGCAATGTTCCAATAATGGATCAGAATCGGAGAACCAAAAGTTGTAATCTTCAAATAATGGATTAGAAAGTGGGAACAATAGACAGGGCTCAATACTGGATCCGAACCTGTGAACAATAGAATGTAATATTCCAACACTGGATCAGAATCTGAGAGCAATAGACTGCAATATTCCAACACTGGATCAGAATCTGAGAGCAATAGATTGTCATGTTCCAATACTGGATCAGAATCTGAGAACAATAAACTGCAATGTCCGAATACTGGATCCGAACCTGTGAACAATAGAATGTAATATTCCAACACTGGATCAGAATCTGAGAGCAATAGACTGCAATATTCCAACACTGGATCAGAATCTGAGAGCAATAGACTGTAATATTCCAATACTGGATCAGAATCTGAGAACAATAAACTGCAATGTCCGAATACTGGATCAGAATCTGTGAACAATACACTGCAATGTTCCAATAATGGATCAGAATCTGAGATCAATAGACAGCAAAGTTTCAATACTGGATGAGAATCTGAGAATAATAGATTGTAATGTTTCAATAAAGCATCATAATCTGAGAACAACACACTGTAATGTTCCAATAATTCATCTGAATCTGGGAACACGGGACCAGGATGTGGCAATGACGGATCCGAATCTGAAATCAGTCGACTATTCTGATCCAATACTGGATCAGAATCTGAGAACAATCGACTGCAATGTTCGAATACTGGATCGAACACTGAGAACAATCGGCTGGAATACAAAGAACAAAGAACAGTACAGCACAGGAAACAGGCCCTTCGGCCCTCCAAGCCTGTGCCGCTCCTTGGTCCAACTAGACAAATCGTTTGTATCCCTCCATTCCCAGGCTGCTCATGTGACTATGCAGGAAAGTCTTAAACGATGTCAGCGTGCCTGCCTCCACCACCCTACTTGGCAGTGCATTCCAGGCCCCCACCACCCTCTGTGTAAAAAACGTCCCTCTGATATCCGAGTTATACTTCGCCCCTCTCAGCTTGAGCCCGTGACCCCTCGTGATCGTCACGTCCGACCTGGGAAAAAGCTTCCCACTGTTCACCCTATCTATCCCCTTCATAATCTTCTACACCTCGATTAGATTTCCCCTCATTCTCCGTCTTTCCAGGGAGAACAACCCCAGTTTACACAATCTCTCCTCATAGCTAAGACCCTCCATACCAGGCAACATCCTGGTAAACCTTCTGTGCACTCTCTCTAACGACTCCACGTCCTTCTGGTAGTGCGGCGACCAGAACTGGACGCAGTACTCCAAATGTGGCCTAACCAGCGTTCTATACAGCTGCATCATCACACTCCAGCTTTTATATTCTATACCCCGTCCTATAAAGGCAAGCATACCATATGCCTTCTTCACCACCTTCTCCACCTGTGTTGCCACCTTCAAGGATTTGTGGACTTGCACACCTAGGTCCCTCTGTGTTTCTATACTCCTGATGACTCTGTCATTTATTGTATAACTCCTCCCTACATTATTTCTTCCAAAATGCATCACTTCGCATTTATCCAGATTAAACTCCATCTGCCACCTCTCCGCCCAATTTTCCAGCCTATCTATATCCTGCTGTATTGCCCGACAATGCTCTTCGCTATCCGCAAGTCCAGCCACCTTCATGTCATCCGCAAACTTGCAGATTACACCAGTTACACCTTCTTCCAAATCATTTATATATATCACAAATAGCAGAGGTCCCAGTACAGAGCCCTGCGGAACACCAGTGGTCACAGACCTCCAGCCGGAAAAGGACCCTTCGACCACTACCCTCTGTCTCCTATGGCCAATGTTCCAATCCTGGTTCACACTGTGAGAAAATAGTGTGCAATTTCCCAATAATGGATCAGAATCCGAGAACAATACATTGCGCTGTTCCAATACTGGATCAGAGTCTGAGAACAATAGACTGGGATGTTCCAATACTGGATCAGAATTTCAGAACAACAGACTGTAATATTCCAATAAGTGATCTGAATCTGAGAACAATAGACTGTAATGTTCCAATCATTGAGCAGAATCTGAGAACAATAGATTGTAATGTTCCCATACTGGTTCAGATTCTGAGAACAAGAGACTGCAATGTTCCAATACTGGATCAGAAACGGAGAATATTAGACTGTAATGTTCCAATTCTGGTTCAGAGTCTGGGAACAATGGAAAGGGATGTTCCAATAATGGATCCGAATCTGAGACCAATATACTGTAATGTTGCAATGCTGGATCAGAATCTGAGAACAATCGACTGTAATGTTCCAATAAAGGATCAGAATCTGAGAACAATACACTGTAATTTTCCAATACTGGATTGGAATCTGAGAACAATAGACTGTAATGTTCCAATACTGGATTGGAATCTGAGAACAATAGACTTTAAATTTCCAATACTGGATCAGAGTCTGGGAACAATAGAAACGGATGTTCCATTAATGCAGCAGAATCTGAGAAAAAGAAACTGCAAGTTCCAATACTGGATCAGAATGTGGGAACAATGGTCCTGTTTGTTCCAATACTGGAGCAGAATCTGAGAACAATAGACCGCAATGTTAGAATAATTGAACAGAATCTGAGAATAGTAGACTGCAATGTTCCAATAATGGACCAGAATGTGGGAACAATGGTCCGGGCTGCTCCTATAATGGATCAGAATCTGAGAAAAATAGACTGCAATGTTCCAATACTGGATCAGAATCTGAGAATACATTGTAATGGTCCATTATGAATCAGAATCTGGGAACAATAGATTGCAATGGTCCAATACTGGATCAGAATCTGAGAACAATAGACTGTAATGTTCCAATAAAGGATCAGAATTTGAGAACAACACTGTAATCTTTCAATCATTGATCAGAATCTAAACAATAGACTGAAATGTTCCAATACTGGATCAGAATCTGAGAACAATGAACCGGGATATTACAATGATGGATCAGAATCTGAGATCATTAGACTGTAATGTTCCAATGCAAGATCAGAATCTGAGAACAATACACTGCAATGTTCGAATAATGGATCGGACTCTGAGAATAATAGACTGCAATTTTCCAATAATGGATCAGAATCTGTGAACAATAAACCGTAATGTTCCAATCCTGGATCAGAACCTGAGAACAGTAGACGGCAATGTTCCAATAAAGGATCAGAATCTGAGAACAACAAAGACTGTAATGTTCCACTCATTGATCAGAATCTGAACAATAGACTGGAATTTTCGAACACTGGATCAGACTCTTAGAACAATTGACCAGGATTTTACAATGATGGATCAGAATCTGAGAGCAATAGACTGTACTGTTCCAATAAAGGATCATAATCTGAGATCAGGAGAGTGCAATGTTAGAATAATTGAACAGAATCCGAAAACAATAGACTGCACTGTTCAACACTGGATCAGAATCTGAGAACAGTCGAACATAGAATACAGAAGCATAGAAAACTACAGCACAAAACAGGCCCTACGGCCCCACAAGTTGTGCCGAACATATCCCTACCTTTTAGGCCTATCTATAACCCTTCATCCTATTAGGTTCCATGTACTCACCCAGGAGTCTCTTAAAAGACCCTATTGAGTTTGCCTCCACCACCACTGACGGCAGCCGATTCCATCTGCCCACCACCCTCTGTGTGAAAAACTTCCCCCTAACATTTCCCCTGTACCTACCCCCCAGCACCTTAAACCTGTGTCCTCTCGTAGCAGCCATTTCCACCCTGGGAAAAAGCCTCTGAGAGTCCACCCGATCTATGCCTCTCAACATCTTATATACCTCTATTAGATCGCCTCTCATCATACGTCTCTCCAAGGAGAAAAGTCCGAGCTCCCTCAGCCTATCCTCATAAGGCATGCCACTCAATCCAGGCAACATCCTTGTAAATCGCCTCTGCACCCTTTCAGTCTTTTCCACATCCTTCCTGTAATGAGGCGACCAGAATTGAGCACAGTACTCCAAGTGGGGTCTGATGAGGGTCTTATATAGCTGCATCATTATCCCCGGACTCCTGAACTCAATCCCTCGATTAATAAAGGCCAGCACACCATACGCCTTCTTAACCACCTCCTCGACCTGCAGGACCGATTTTACAGTCATATGGACCCGGACCCCAAGGTCCTTCTGATCCTCTACCGTACTAAGAGTCTTTCCCTTTATATTGTACTCCTTCATCCCATTCGACCTGCCAAAATGGACCACGACGCATTTATCTGGGTTGAAGTCCATCTGCCACTTCTCCGCCCAGTCTTGCATCCTATCTATGTCCCTCTGTAACTTCTGACATCCCTCCAGACTATTCACAACCCCAACAACCTTCATGTCATCGGCAAACATACCAACCCATCCCTCCACTTCCTTATCCAGGTCATTTCTGAAAATGACAAACAGCAAAGGTCCCAGAACAGATCCCTGGGGCACACCACTGGTGACCGACCTCCATTTTGAAAAAGACCCAACCATATAGAGTCTGGGAACAATGGAAAGGGATGTTCCAATACTGGATTGGAATCTGAGAACAATAGAAATGGATGTTCCATGAATGGATCAGAATGTGAGAACAATACACTGTTATGTTCCAATACTGGATTAGAATCTGAGAGAAATAGACTGCAATGTTCCAATAATGGATCAGAATCTGAGAACAATAGACTGGGATGTTCCAATAATAGATAGGATTCGAAGAACAATAGACTGTAATGTTCGAATACTGGATCAGAACCTGAGAACAGCAGACTGCAATGTTTCAATAATTGATCAGGACTTGAGTACTATAGGCTGTAATGTTCCAATACGGATTAGAATCTGAGAAAAATACACTGTCATGTTCTATTACTGGATCAGAATCTGAGAACAATAGTCTGCAATGTTCAAATAATGGATCAGAATCTTAGAACAATAGTCTCTAACATTCCAATCATGAATCGGAATCTCAGATCAATAAACGGCAATGTTTCAAAACTGGATCAGAATCTGAGAACAAGAGACTGCAATGTTCCAATACTGGATCAGAATGTGGGAACAATGGACCGGAATGTTCCAATACTGGATCAGAATCTGAGAACAATAGGCTGTAATGTTCTTATTATGGACCAGAATCTGAGAACAATAGACTGAAATGTTCCAATACTGGACCAGAATCTGAGAACAATAGACTGAAATCTTCCAACACTGGATCAGAATCTGAGAACAATGCTCTGTAATATTCCAATACTGGATCAGAATCTGAGAACAGTAGGCTGTAATGTTCTAATTATGGATCAGAATCTGAGAGCAATAGACTGAAATGTTCCAACACTGGATCAGAATCTGAGAACAATAGACTGAAATCTTCCAACACTGGATCATAATCTGAGAACAATACTCTGTAATATTCCAATAGTGGATCAGAATTTGAGAACAACAGACTGCAATGTTCCAATAACGGATCAGAATCTGAGAACAATGGACTGTAATGTTCCAATAAAGGATCATAATCCGAGAACAATACTCTGTAAAGTTCCAATACGGGATCAGAATCTGAGAACAATAGGTTGTAATGTTCCAATAATTGATCAGAATCTACGAACAATAGACTGCAATGTTCCAATACTGGATCAGAATCTGAGACAAATAGACTTTAATGTTCCAATACAGGATTAGAATTTGAAATCAACAGACTGCAATGTTCCAATACTGGACCAGAATCTGAGAACAATAGACTGTAATGTTCCAATACTGGATCAGAATCTGAAACAAATAGACTGCAATTTTCTAAAAATGGATCAGAATCTGAGAACAATAGACTGGAATGTTCCAATAATCATAGAAACCCTACAGTACAGAAAGAGGCCATTCGGCCCATCGAGTCTGCACCGACCACAATCCCACCCAGGCCCTACCCCCATATCTACCCACTAATCCCTCCAACCTACGCATCTCAGGACACTAAGGGCAATTTTTAGCATGGCCAATCAACCTAACCCGAACATCTTTGGACTGGGGGAGGAAAGCGGAACACCCGGAGGAAACCCACGCAGACACGAGGAGAATGTGCAAACTCCATACAGACAGTGAGCCAAGCCGGGATTCGAACTCAGGTCCCTGGAGCTGTGAAGCAGCAGTGCTAACCACTGTGCTACCATGCCGGCGGCAGAACATGGATCAGAAGTTGGAAACAATGGACCGGGATGTTCCAATAATGGATTGGAATCTAAGAACAGTAGACTGCAATGTTCCAATAATGGATCAGAGTCTGAGAACTATAGGCTGTAATGTTCCAATACGGATTAGAATCTGGGAACAAATGACCGGGATGTTACAATACTGGATCAGAATCTGAGAACAATAGAATATAATATTCCTAAACTGGATCAGAAGCTGAGAGCAAGAGACTGCAATGTTCCAGTACTGGATCAGTATCTGGGAACAATAGACCGGGATGTTCCAATAATGGATCACATTCTGAGAACAATAGACTGCAATGTTCCAATAATGGATCAGAATCTGAGATCAATAGACTGCAAAGTTTCAATCCTGCATCAGAATCTGAGGAAAAGAGACTGCAATGTTCCAATACTGGATCAGAATCTGAGGACAATAGACTGCAATGTTTGAATACTGGATCGGACTCTGGGAACAAGCGGTTGTAATGTTCCAATACTGGTTCAGACTCTGAGAAAAAAACAGACTGCAAATTTCCAATAATGGATCAGTTTCTGTGAAAAAGAGATTGTAATGTTCCAGTACTGGATCAGAATCTGAGAACAATACACTGCAAAGTTCGAATACTTGATCGGACTCTGAGAACAATGGGCTGTAATGTTCCAATCATTGATCAGAATCTGAGAACAATAGACTTCAATGTTCGAATACTGGCTCAAATTCTGAGAACAGTAGACTGCAATGTTCCAATCCTGGTTCAGAGTCTGGGAACAATGGAAAGGGATGTTACAATAATGGATCAGAATCTGAGAACAATACACTGTATTGTCCCAATACTGGATCAAAATCTGAGAACAATAGACTGCAATGGTCCAATAATGGATATGAATCTGAGAACAATAGACAGTAATGTTCCAATACTGGTTCAGAACCTGAGAAGAATAGACTGCAATGTTCCAATACTGGATCGGAATCTGAGAACAATACGCTGTAATGATCCAATACTGGATTAGAATCTGAGAACAATAGACTGCAATGTTCCATTATGGATCAGAATCTGTGAACAGTAGACTGGGATGTTCCAATAATGGATGAGAAGCTGGAAACAATGGACCGGGATGTTCCAATAATGGATAGCATTCGAAGAACAATACACTGTAATGTTCCAATACTGGATCAGAACCTGAGAACATTAGACTGCAATGTTCCAATAATTGATCAGAATCTGAGAACTATAGGCTGTAATGTTACAATACAGAATAGAATCCGAGAAAAATACACTGTCATGTTCTAATACTGGATCAGCATCTGAGAACAATAGACTGCAATGTACAAATAATGGATCAGAATCTTAGAACAATAGTCTCTAACATTCCATAAGACCATAAGACCATAAGGCATAGGAGCGGAAGTAAGGCCATTCGGCCCATCGAGTCCACTCCACCATTCAATCATGGTTGATTTCAACTCCATTTACCCGCTCCCTCCCCATAGCCCTTAATTCCTCGAGAAATCAAGAATTTATCAATTTCTGTCTTGAAGACGCTCAACGTCTCGGCCTCCACCGCCCTCTGTGGTAATGAATTCCACAGACCCACCACTCTCTGGCTGAAGAAATTTCTCCTCATCTCTGTTCTAAAGTGACTCCCTTTTATTCTAAGGCTTTGCCCCCGCGTCCTCGTCTCCCCTGTTAATGGAAACAACTTCCCTACGTCCCTATCTAAGCCGTTCATTATCTTGTAAGTTTCTATCAGATCTCCCCTCAACCTCCTCAACTCCAATGAATATAATCCCACGATCCTCAGACGTTCATCGTATGTCAGGCCTACCATTCCTGGGATCATCCGTGTGAATCTCCGCTGGACCCGCTCCAGTGCCAGTATGTCCTTCCTGAGGTGTGGGGCCCAAGATTGCTCACAGTACTCCACATGGGGCCTAACCAGTGCTTTATAAAGCCTCAGAAGTACATCCCTGCTTTTGTATTCCAAGCCTCTTGAGATAAATGACAACATTACATTTGCTTTCTTAATTACGGACTCAACCTGCAAGTTTACCTTTAGAGAATCCTGGACTAGTTCTCCGAAGTCCCTTTGCACTTTAGCATGATGAATTTTGTCACCGTTTAGAAAATAGTCCATGCCTCTATTCTTTTTTCCAAAGTGTACGACCTCGCACTTGCCCACGTTGAATTTCATCAGCCACTTTTTGGACCACACTCCTAAACTGTCTAAATCTTTCTGCAGCCTCCCCACCTCCTCAATACTACCTGCCCCTCCACCTATCTTTGTATCATCGGCAAACCTGGCCAGAATGCTCCCAGTTCCGTCATCTAGATCGTTAATATATAAAGAGAACAACTGTGGCCCCAACACTGAACCCTGCGGGACACCACTTGTCACCGGTTGCCATTCTGAGAAAGAACCTTTTATCCCAACTCTCTGCCTTCTGTCTGACAGCCAATCGTCAATCCATGTTAGTACCTTGCCTCGAATACCATGGGCCCTTATTTTACTCAGCAGTCTCCCGTGAGGCACCTTGTCAAAGGCCTTTTGGAAGTCAAGATAGATAACATCCATTGGCTCTCCTTGGTCTCACCTATTTGTTATCTCTTCAAAGAACTCTAACAGGTTTGTCAGGCACGACCTCCCCTTACTAAATCCAAGCTGACTTGTCTTAATCCGACCCTGCACTTCCAAGAATTTAGAAATCTCATCCTTAACGATGGATTCTAGAATTTTACCAACAACTGAGGTTAGGCTAATTGGCCTATAATTTTCCATCTTTTTTCTTGTTCCCTTCTTGAACAGTGGGGTTACAACAGCGATTTTCCAATCCTCTGGGACTTTCCCTGACTCCAGTGACTTTTGAAATATCACAACTAACGCCTCCACTATTTCTTCAGCTATCTCCTTTAGAACTCTAGGATGTAGCCCATCTGGGCCCGGAGATTTATCAATTTTCAGACCTTTGAGTTTCTCTAGCACTTTCTCCTTCGTGATGGCAACCATATTCAACTCTGCCCCCTGACTTTCCTGAATTGTTGGGATATTACTCATGTCTTCTACTGTGAAGACTGACGCAAAGTACTTATTAAGTTCCTCAGCTATTTCCTTGTCTCCCATCACTAGATTACCAGCGTCATTTTGGAGCGGCCCAATGTCTACTTTTGCCTCCCGTTTGTTTTTAATGTATTTAAAGAAAGTTTTACTATCATTCCTAATGTTACTGGCTAGCCTACCTTCATATTTGATCCTCTCCTTCCTTATTTCTCTCTTTGTTATCCTCTGTTATCCTCATTGCGTCTTGGAAGTGCAGCAGAGAGGGAGAGATTCGCGAGAGGAGTGCTGCGGGTAAGCGCTGTTATTTTTTAACTTACTTTTTCGCGGGTTTTTTCTTTAAAAATATCTAAACCCGGAAGTGGTCGCGCAGGGAGGTCTGGGAGAGAGAGATTTTTTTTTTCCCCAATAAATTGGAACAGAGAGGAATCCCGATACTCTACACTTGTAGAGTATCCCACCCTCCCTCCTCCTCTAACCTAAGAAAAAAGACCCAGTGAGAGCAGGGCTTTGGAGAAAACAGGAGGAGGAAAGGTAAGTTTAAAATTTTCATTCACTTTTTTTTCCCCTGTGTGTTTAAAGGGGCAATTATGAGTGTGAGGCCAGTATATTGTTCCCAATATAGGATGTGGGAGGTCCTGGAGGCGCCTAGCCTTCCGGACGACCATATCTGTGCTGGGTGTGTTGAGCTGCGGTTCCTAAGGGACCATGTTAGGGAACTGGAATTGCAGCTCGAGGACCTTCGCCGGGTTAGGGATAGTGAGGAGGTCATTGACAGGAGCTATCGGCAGGTGGTCACACCGGGACCGCGGGAGGAGGGTAACTGGGTAACAGTGAGGAAGGAGAAAGCTCGGTTGATGGTGAGCACCCCGGTGGATGTGCCCCTTAATAATATGTACTCCTGTCTGAGTACTACTGGGGTGGACAGCCCACCTGGGGGAAGCAGCGGTGGCAGTGTCTCTGGAGCTGAGCCTGGCCCAGTAGTGCAAAAGGGAAAGGAAAGGAGGGTAGTGCTAATTGGGGACTCTACGGTGAGGGGGTCAGATAGGCGTTTTTGCGGACACAGACGGGACTCTCGGATGGTGGTTTGCCTCCCTGGTGCAGGGGTCCGGGATGTCTCTGGTCGAGTCCCAGAAATCCTGAAAGGGGAGGGAGAGGAGCCGAAGGTCGTGATGCATATAGGTACTGCTGACATAGGTAGGAAGAGGGAAGGGGTCATGAAAAGAGAATATAGGGAGTTAGGTGGACAGCTGAGAAAGAGGAATGCAAAGGTAGTAATCTCGGGATTGCTGCCTGTGCCGCGGGAGAGTGAGAACAGGAATCGGTGGAGAATGAATGCGTGGCTGAGGGCCTGGAGCAAGGGACAAGGATTTGGGTACTTGGATCATTGGGACCTCTTTAGGGGCAGGTGTGACCTGTTTAAAAAAGACGGGTGGCACTTGAATCCCAGGGGGACCAATATCCTGGCGGGAAGGTTGGCTAAGGCTACTGGAAAGACTTTAAACTAGAAAGGTTGGGGGGAGGGAATCGAAATGAGGGGACTGAGAGCGAGGAGGTTAGCTCGCAAATAGATAAGGAATGTAAACAGGGTAAGAGGGAGGTTAGACGAGTGATGGAGAAGGGAAGTGCTCAGGCTGAAGGTCTAAGATGTGTCTATTTTAATGCCAGGAGTGTAGTGAATAAAGTGGATGAGCTTAGAGCGTGGATTGCTGCTTCGAATTGTGATGTGGTGGCCATTACGGAGACTTGGATGTCTCAGGGACAGGACTGGGTGCTTCAGGTGCCGGGTTTTAGATGTTTCAGGAAGGACAGGGAGGGAGGCAAGAGAGGGGGGGGAGTGGCACTGTTGATCAGGGATAGTGTCACGGCTGTAGAGAAGGTGGACGCCGTGGAGGGATTGACTACTGAGTCTCTGTGGGTGGAGGTTAGGAACAGGAAGGGGTCGGTAACGTTGCTGGGTGTTTTCTACAGGCCGCCCAATAGTAACAGAGATGTTGAGGAGCAGATGGGGAAACAGATCCTGGAGAGATGTAGGAATAACAGAGTTGTCGTGATGGGAGATTTTAATTTCCCAAACATAAATTGGAATATCCCTAGGGCTAGGGGTTTGGATGGAGAGGGGTTTGTTAGGTGTGTCCAGGAGAGTTTCCTGACACAGTATGTGGATAAGCCTACTAGAGGAGAGGCTGTACTTGATCTGGTGCTGGCTAATGAACCTGGACAGGTGGAGGATCTCTCGGTGGGTGAGTATCTTGGGGATAGCGATCATAATTCTATCTCCTTCACGATAGCATTGGAAAGAGATAGGATCAGGCAGGCTAGGAAAGTGTTTCTCTGGAGTAAAGGGAAATACAGTGTCATCAGCGAGGAAATTAGATGGGTAAATTAGAAGGAGGCATTCTTGGGGAAAAGTACCGAAGGAAAGTGGAGGATTTTCAAGGAATGTTTGTCTGGAGCTCTGCATGACAACGTTCCGATGAGACAGGGGGGTGTTGGTAGGGTATGGGAACCGTGGTGCACGAAGGTTGTGATGAACCTGGTGAATAAGAAAAGAGAGGCGTACAGAAGGTTCAGAGAGCTAGGAGGTGTTAAGGATTTAGAGGAGTATACGGGATGTAGGAAGGAGCTTAAGAAGGAAATTAGGAGAGCGAGAAGGGGTCATGAGAAGGCCTTGGTGGGTAAGATTAAGGAGAATCCCAAGGCTTTCTACAAATATGTCAAGAGTAAAAGGATGAGATGTGAAGGCATAGGACCCTTAAAAGGTGAAGGGGGAAAAGTTTGTGCGGAACCGTAAGAATGGCGGAGCTGCTTAATGAATACTTTACCTCGGTATTCACGGTGGAAAGGGATCTGGGTGGTTGTACTGCTGGTTTGCGGTGGACAGAAAGGATCGAGCATGTGGACATAAAGAAGGAGGATATGTTGGAACTATTGAATGGCATCAAGGTTGGTAAGTCGCCGGGACCGGATGGGATGTACCCCAGGTTACTGTGGGAGGCGAGGGAGGAGATTGCGGAGGCTTTGGCGATGATCTTTGCATCGTCGATGGAGACGGGAGAGGTTCCGGAGGATTGGAGGATTGCAGATGTGGTCCCTATATTCAAGAAAGGGAACAGGGACAGCCCGGGAAATTACCGACCGGTGAGTCTAACCTCAGTGGTTGGTACGTTGATGGAGAGGATCCTGAGAGACAGGATTTATGATCATCTAGAGGAGTTTAGTATGATCAAAAGTAGTCAGCACGGCTTTGTCAAGGGCAGGTCGTGCCTTACGAGCCTGGTTGAGTTCTTTGAAAATGTGACCAAACACATTGACGAAGGAAGAGCGGTGGATGTGGTCTATATGGACTTCAGCAAGGCGTTCGATAAGGTCCCCCATGCAAGACTTCTTGAGAAAGTGAGAGGGCATGGGATCCAAGGGGCTGTTGCCTTGTGGATCCAGAACTGGCTTGCCTGCAGAAGGCAGAGAGTGGCTGTGGAGGGGTCTTTCTCTGCATGGAGGTCAGTGACCAGTGGAGTGCCCCAGGGATCTGTTCTGGGACCCTTGCTGTTTGTCATTTTCATAAATGACCTGGATGAGGAAGTGGAGGGATGGGTTGGTAAGTTTGCTGACGACACCAAGGTAGGTGGTGTTGTGGATAGTTTGGAGGGATGTCAGAAGTTGCAGCGAGACATAGATAGAATGCAAGACTGGGCGGATAAGTGGCAGATGGACTTCAACCCGGATAAGTGTGTGGTGATCCATTTTGGCAGATCCAATGGGATGAAGCAGCAGTATAATATGAAGGGTACCATTCTTAGCAGTGTAGAGGATCAGAAGGACCTTGGGGTCCGGGTCCATAGGACTCTTAAATCGGCCTCGCAGGTGGAGGATGCGGTCAAGAAGGCATACGGCGTACTGGCCTTCATTAATCGAGGGATTGAGTTTAGGAGTCAGGAGATAATGCTGCAGCTTTATAGGACCCTGGTTAGACCCCACTTGGAGTACTGCGCGCAGTTCTGGTCACCTCATTACAGGAAAGATGTTGAAGCCATTGAAAGGTTGCAGAGGAGATTTACAAGGATGTTGCCTGGATTGGGGGGGGCATGCCTTATGAGGATAGGTTGCGGGAGCTTGGTCTCTTCTCCCTGGAGAGACGAAGGATGAGAGGTGACCTGATAGAGGTTTACAAGATGTTGAGAGCTCTGGATAGGGTAGACTCTCAGAGGCTATTTCCAAGGGCTGAAATGGTTGCTACGAGAGGACACAGGTTTAAGGTGCTGGGGGGTAGGTACAGAGGAGATGTCAGGGGTACGTTTTTCACTCAGAGGGTGGTGGGTGAGTGGAATCGGCTGACGTCGGTGGTGGTGGAGGCAAACTCGTTGGGGTCTTTTAAGAGACTTCTGGATGAGTACATGGGATTTAATGGGATAGAACATAGAACATAGAACAGTACAGCACAGAACAGGCCCTTCGGCCCACGATGTTGTGCCGAGCTTTATCTGAAACCAAGATCAAGCTATCCCACTCCCTATCATCCTGGTGTGCTCCATGTGCCTATCCAATAACCGCTTAAATGTTTCTCAAGTGTCTGACTCCACTATCACTGCAGGCAGTCCATTCCACACCCCAACCACTCCCTGCGTAAAGAACCTACCTCTGATATCCGTCCTGTATCTCCCACCACGAACCCTATAGTTATGCCCCCTTGTAATAGCTCCATCCACCCGAGGAAATAGTCTTTGAACGTTCACTCTATCTATCCCCTTCATCATTTTATACACCTCTATTAAGTCTCCCCTCAGCCTCCTCCGCTCCAGAGAGAACAGCCCGAGCTCCCTCAAACTTTCCTCATATGACCTACCCTCCAAACCAGGCAGCATCCTGGTAAATCTCCTCTGCACTCTTTCTAGCGCTTCCACATCCTTCTTATAGTGAGGTGACCAGAACTACACACAATATTCCAAATGTGGTCTCACCAAGGTCCTGTACAGTTGCAGCATAACCCCACGGCTCTTAAACTCCAACCCCCTGTTAATAAAAGCTAACACACTATAGGCCTTCTTCACAGCTCTATCCACTTGACTGGCAACCTTTAGAGATCTGTGGATATGGACCCCAAGATCTCTCTGTTCCTCCACAGTCTTCAGAACCCTACCTTTGACCCTGTAATCCACATTTAAATTTGTCCTACCAAAATGAATCACCTCACATTTATCAGGGTTAAACTCCATTTGCCATTTTTCAGCCCAGCTTTGCATCCTATCTATGTCTCTTTGCAGCCTACAACAGCCCTCCACCTCATCCACTACTCCACCAATCTTGGTGTCATCAGCAAATATACTGATCCACCCTTCAGCCCCCTCCTCTAAGTCATTAATAAAAATCACAAAGAGCAGAGGACCAAGCACTGATCCCTGCGGCACACCGCTCGCAACCTGCCTCCAATCCGAAAATTTTCCATCCACCACCACCCTCTGTCTTCGGTCAGACAGCCAGTTACCTATCCAATCGGCCAACTTTCCCTCTATCCCACACCTCCTCACTTTCATCATAAGCCGACCATGGGGGACCTTATCAAACGCCTTACTAAAATCCATGTACATGACATCAGCTGCCCTACCTTCATCAACACACTTAGTTACCTCCTCAAAAAATTCTATCAAATTTGTGAGGCACGACTTGCCCTTCACGAATCCGTGCTGACTATCTCGGATTAATCCGCATCTTTCTAAATGGTCGTAAATCCCATCCCTAAGGACCCTTTCCATCAATTTACCAACCACCGAAGTAAGACTAACCGGTCTATAATTACCAGGGTCATTTCTATTCCCTTTCTTAAACAGAGGAACAACATTCGCCATTCTCCAGTCCTCTGGCACCATCCCCGTGGACAGCGAGGACCCAAAGATCAACGCCAAATGCTCTGCAATCTCATCCCTTGCCTTCCACAGAATCCTAGGATACATTTCATCAGGCCCAGGGGACTTATCGACCTTCAGTTTATTCAAAACTGCCAAGACATCCTCCCTCCGAACATCTATTTCCCCCAGCCTATTAGCCTGTAACACCTTCTCTTCCTCAAAAACATGGCCCCTCTCCTTGGTGAACACTGAAGAAAAGTATTCATTCATCACCTCGCCTATCTCTACTGACTCCATACACAAGTTCCCACTACTGTCCTTGACCGGCCCTAACCTCACCCTGGTCACTATTTTATTCCTCACATAAGAGTAAAAAGCCTTGGGGTTTTCCTTGATCCGACCCGCCAAGGACTTCTCATGTCCCCTCCTCGCTCTCCTCAGCCCCTTTTTCAGCTCATTCCTTGCTAACTTGTAACCCTCAATCGAGCCATCTGAACCTTGTTTCCTCATCCCTACATAAGCTTCCCTCTTCCTTTTCACAAGACATTCCACCTCTTTTGTGAACCATGGTTCCCTCACTCGGCCATTTCCTCCCTGCCTGACAGGAACATACCTATCAAGGGCATCCAGTATTTGTTCCTTGAAAAAGTTCCACTTTTCATTAGTTCCTTTCTCTGACAGTTTCTGTTCCCAACTTATGCCCCCTAATTCTTGCCTAATCGCATCATAATTACCTCTCCCCCAATTGTAAACCTTGCCCTGCCGTACGGCCCTATCCCTCTCCATTGCAATAACAAAAGACACCGAATTGTGGTCACTATCTCCAAATTGCTCTCCCACAACCAAATCTAACACTTGGCCCGGTTCATTTCCCAGTACCAAATCCAATGTGGCCTCACCTCTAGTCGGCCCATCCACATATTGTGTCAGGAAACCCTCCCGCACACACTGCACAAAAACTGCCCCATCCAAAGTATTTGACCTACAAAGGTTCCAATCAATATTTGGAAAGTTAAAGTCCCCCATGACAACTACCCTGTGACCCCCACACATATCCATAATCTGCTTAGCAATTTCTTCCTCCACATCTCTATTACTATTTGGGGGCCTATAGTAAACTCCTAGCAACGTGACCGCTCCTTTCCTATTTCTAACTTCAGCCCATATTACCTCAGTGTGCAGATCCCCCACGATTGGGGGCTATAGATAGGCCTCGAGGTGGGGATGTGATCGATTGAGGGCTATAGATAGGCCTAGAGGTGGGGATGTGATCGGCGCAACTTGTGGGCCGAAGGGCCTGTTTGTGCTGTGGCTTTCTATGTTCTATGTTCTATGTTTGTTTTTATAGCCTTCCCAATCTTCTGACATCCCACTACTCTTTGCCACATTATAGGCTCTCTCTTTTGCCTTGATGCATTCCTTGACTTCCTTTGTCAGCCATGGCTGCCTAATCCCCCCTCTGATAACCTTTCTTTTGTTTCGGATGAACCTCTGCACTGTGTCCTCAATTACTCCCAGAAACTCCTGCCATTGCTGTTCTACTGTTTTTCCAATAATGAATCACAATCTCAGATCAATAGACGGCAATGTTTCAAAACTTGATCAAAATCTGAGAACAAGAGACTGCAATGTTTCAATACTGGATCAGAATCTGGGAACGATAGACATGGATTTAATAATACTGGACCAGAATCTGAGAACAATAGACTGAAATGTTCCAAGACTGGATCATAATCTGAGAACAATGCACTGCAATGTTCCAATACCGGATCAGAATATGCGAACAATAGATTGTAATGTCCCAATACTGGATCAGAATCTGAGAACAATGGACTGCAATGTTCCAATAAAGGATCCTAATCTGAGAACAAAGGACGGTAATGTTTCAATAATAGATCAGAATCTGAGAACAATGGACTGTAACGTTTCAATAAAGGATCATAATTTGAGAACAGTACTCGAAAGTTCAAATACGGGATAAGAATCTGACATCAAAAGATGGTAATGTTTCAATAATTGATCAGAATCTGAGAACAATGGACTGTAATGTTCCAATAAAGGATCATAATCCGAGAACAATGGACATTAATGTTCCAATATTGGATCAGAATCTGAGATCAATAGACTGTCATGTTGCACTAAAAGATCATAATTTGAGAACAATAGACTGCAATGTTCCCATAATGTATCAGAATCTGAGAACGATAGACTGTAATGTTCCAATACCGCATCAGGATCTGGGAATAATAGAACGGGATGTTACAATACTGGATCAGAATCTGACAACAATAGACTGTAATGTTCGAACATAAGAACATAAGAAATAAGAGCAGGAGAAGGCCATCGAGCCCCTCAAGCCTGCTCCGCCATTCAATAAGATCATGGCTGATCTGATAGTGGGTTCAGTTCCACTTACCCGCCCGCTCCCCATAACCCTTAATTCCCATAATGGTTAAAAATCTATCTATCTGTGACTTAAACACATTTAACGAGGTAGCCACGACTGCTTCATTGGGCAGAGAATTCCAAAGATTCACTCCGCTCTGGGAGAAGAAGTTCCTCCTCAACTCTGTTCTAAATTGACTCCCCCATATTTTGAGCCTGTGCCCCCTAGTTCTTGTTTACATTGGAAGTGGAAATAACCTCGCTTCCTCTACCCTGTCTAGCCCCTTCATTGTCATATATGTATCTAAAAGATCTTCCTTCAAGCTTCTAAACTCCAATGAGTACAGGCCCAGTCTACTCAATCTCTCCTCATAAGCTGACCCCCTCATCTCCGGAATCGACCTGGTGAACCTTCTCTGTCCCCCCTCCAAAGCTAATATATCCTTTCTTAAATAAGGGGACCAAAACTGGACACAGTACTCTAGGTGCGGCCTCTCCAGTACCCTGTACAGTTGCAGCATGACCTCCCTGCATTTATACTCCATCCCTCTCGCGATAAAGGCCAACATTCCATTTGCTTTCTTGATCACCTGCTGCACCTGCAAACTGAGTTTTTGTGATTCATGCACAAGGACCCCCAGGTCCCTCTGCACAGTAGCATGTTGTAATTCTTCACCGTTTAAATAAGCGTCCATTTTACTATTATTCCTTCCAAAGTGGATAGCCTCACACTTACCAACGTTATCCTCCATCTGCCAGATCCTTCCCCACTGACTTAGCTGATCCAAATCTCTCTGCAGACTCTTTCTGTCCTCCACGCGATTTGCTTTCCCACTCATCTTTGTGTCATCCGCAAACTTTGTTACCCTACACTCGCTCCCCTCCTCCAGATCGTCGATGTATATGGTAAATAGTTGAGGCCCCAGCACCAATCCCTGCGGCATGCCACTACTCATTGATTGCCAACCGGAAAAGCACCCATTTATTCCGACTCTCTGCTTTCTGTTAGATAGCCAATCCTCAATCCACGCTAACACTTTATCCCCAACTCCGTGTACCTTTATCTTATGCAGCAACCTTTTGTGAGGCACCTGATCGAATGCCTTCTGGAAATCTCTTTACACAACATCCACCGGTTCCCCTCTGTCAACTGCACTCGTCGCATCCTCAAAAAATTCCAGTAAATTAGTCAAACATGGCTTTCCCTTCAAGAATCCATGCTGCGTCTGCTTGATTGAACCATTCTTTTCCAGGTGTCCTGTTATTTCTTCCTTAATGATAGATTCCAGCATTTTCCCAACTACGGATGTTAGGCTAACCGGCCTGTAGTTACCTGCCTTTTGTCTACCTCCTTTTTTAAACAGTGGCGTTACATTAGCTGTTTTCCAATCAGCTGGCACCTCCCCAGAGTCCAGTGAATTTTGAAAAATTACAACTAATGAATTTGCTATTACTTCTGTTGTTTCTTTTTGTACGCTGGGATGCATTCCATCCGGACCAGGAGACTTGCCTACCTTTAGTTCCATTAGCCTACCTCTTTAGTAATAGTGATCGTTTTAAGGTCCTCATCCCCGACAGTCCCGGGTAAGGGCAGAAGTTGTTTTTTGTAGATTAGTTAGGGCATCATGATTGGCATAGGTTTGGAGGGCCGAAGGGCCTGTTCCTGTGCTGTACTTTCCCTTGTTCTTTGTTGATTATTGACTACCTTGGATGACACCCTCAGGATGTAGTCTCCTTTACTGACAACTTTGCTTACATTATCATCAAAATGGTCTCACGAATGGACCCTGAGGAAGGGTCACACAGACGTGAAACATTGGCTCTATTCTCTCTCCACAGATACTGTCAGACCTGCTGAGATCTCCCAGCATTTTCTGTTTTTGTATTCATTTACTGACTCCATTTGCTTTCATTCCCACGCAGCGTTCTCCTGTTCAGTTGACATGTAAATGTTGAAATGTTCAGCAAACTGCTGGTTAATTCCTTGAATATTAAGGCAAGTCCCCGAAAAATACATCATTCCTCAATCCATCTCGCGCCAGCTCCCCCATCCTTTACGTCTCTCCTATACATTGCAACAACCCTTTCTTCATCCTCGCCAAGAGTATCGTAACCTTGGCTCATTCCTCTGCCAGGTCACAAGCTCCGCATGAAGCCAAGAGCCAGAGAACCAGTTGGGAGCAGCACACTTGTTTATAAAGCGAGAATTCACAATACAGGAGACGCTGAGGTTGAGAATTTACCATAATGTGGACGTTCCAGAACATCATCCTTCTGTTTGGATTGCTGGATACAGTCATGGGGGAGTAGGGACTTCGAGGGCCGAAGGGCCTGTTCCGGTGCTGTACTTTCCTTTGTTCTTTGTATGTATGGGTAGCATGGTGGCACAATCGTTAGCACTGCTGCCTCACAGCGCCAGAGACCCGGGTTTGATCCCCGGTTTGGGTCACTGCCTGTGTGGAGTCTGCACGTTCTCCCCGTGTCTGCATGGGTTTCCTCCGGGTGCTCCGGTTTCCTCCCACAGATCAGAAGACGTGCTCTTTAGTTGCATTGATTATGCTAAATCCTCCCTCAGTGTACCCGAACAGGCGCCGGAGTGTGGCAACTAGGGGATTTTCACAGTAACTTCATTGCACTGTTAATGTGAGCCTACTTGTAACATGAATAAATAAGCTTTAGAAACTTGATCAGCGCTGTGTGAAAAGCAGAGAATGCCTGTCGTACACCATTGTATCAGTCACATTCTCAAAGGGGGCACACATTCAAAAGGAAATCCAAGCACCTCATGCTAAACAGTAACTTGTGGGCAGGAAATGCAGCCTTGGCACAGTCACCATCTCGTACCAGGACTACATTTATAATGAAATGAAATATGAGCTTTACTAAAAATTGTACATCTTTTACTGAAAACGAAACAGTCCAGTGACTAAGCTGGGGCATCATACTCTGCTGCACAGATTGGCAACAGGGCTTCCCTCAGCACCCCTCGTGCTGATGTTGCTGTTATTGCTTTCATCAGAGGGCATGGAACAAGTAACATCTGACTCGATAATTCATGGAAGCCGAAAGGACAGAACACAACTGCATTCTTTGTCAGAAAGGCACCTGGATTGAGCTTTGCACCATGGGGTTAGTGCTCCCTCACAGCGCCAGGGATCCTGGTTCGAATCCGACCTTGGGTCACTCCAAGTGTGGAGTTGGCACATTCTCTCCGTGTCTTCATGGGTTTCCTCCAGGTGCTCCACTTTCCTCCCACAGTCCAAAGATGTGCAGGTTGGGTGCATTGGCCGTGCTAAAAATTGCCCGTTATTGTCAGGGAGACTATCAGCGTGGATGCGTGGGGTTACGGAAATAGGGCCTGGGTGGGATTGTGGTCAGTACAGACTCATCATAAATTGTATCATAGAAACCCAACAGTGGGAAAGAGGCCATTCGGCCCATCGAGTCTGCACCAACAACAATCCCACCCAGGCCCTATCCCCATAACCCCACATATTTACCCCACGAACACCTCTAATGTACACATTCTGGACACGAAGGGAAAATTTAGCCTATAATTCACCCCACTGATAGTCTCAATAGATTACAATTATATCGTCTCTTTAATGTAATTAAACAGAACGTAATGAAAAACATGAAACATATTTCTAATCTGAATTTCTCATCACAATGAAACACAATTTTCATTGAAAATTGGGGATGAAGTGGAAATGATCGAGAGCTTCAGGTTTCTAGGTGTCCAGATCACCAACAACCTGTCCCGATCCCTCCACACATTTGCTACAGTTAAGAAAACCCACCAACGCTTGTACTTCCTCAGGAGGCTAAGGAAATTTGGCATGTCCCCTACGACCCCCAACAACTTTTACAGATGCATCATAGAAAGCATTCTTTCTGGTTGTATCACAGTTCCTGCTCTGCCCAAGGCTGCAGGAAACTATAAAGGGTCATGAACAATGCCGAATCCATCACTCAAACCAGCCTCCCACCCATTGACTCTGTCTACACTTACTGCTGCGTCGGGAAAAGCAGCCGGTATAATCAAGGACCCCACGCACCCCGGATATTCTCTCTTCCACCTACTTCCATCGGGGAAAAGATACAAAAGTCTAAGGCCATGGACCGACGGACGCGACTGCAGCTTCTTCCCTGCTGCCATCAGACTTTTGACTGGACCCATCTTATATTAATTAGGTTACCATATATAATATATATCTATATATTGATACTATATATATGTATATATATATATATATATATATATATATATATAATGTAATACCTTATTATTATATTAAGTTGATATTTCTCTAGCTATGATGGTAACACGACATTCTGCATCCTCTCCTTTTTGAAGGGTATGCTTTGTCAGTATAGCTTGCAAGAAACAATGTTTTTCACTGTATACTGGTACATGTGACAATAATAAAACAAATCAAATCCAATCACTGCTCCTTCACAGCGCCAGCATTGCAGTGTGTTGTTTGTTTTCTCACCTGTAATTGATTACTCTAATAGGTTGCTCTGCCGAGTCTCAGGAGTGTTTCTGCTGTGTATTAAAGAGAAGACCTTCAGTGTGAGACCTCAGTAAATGGCCATGGTTTACGCCACGGGCAGACAGAAGCCAGAGGGTGGTTGTAGAGAGCTGTTTTTCAAACTGGAGGCCTGTGACCAGTGGTGTGCCTCAGGGATCAGTGCTGGGCCCACTGTTATTGTCATTTACATAAACGATTTGGAAGAGAATATAGGGGGCACGGCTAGTAAGTTTGCAGATGACACCAAGATTGGTGGCATAGTGGACAGTGAAGAACGATATCTCCAATTGCAACGGGATCTTGATCAACTGGCCAGTGGGCGGACGAATGGCAGATGGAGTTTAATTTAGACAAATGCGATGACATGCATTTTGGTAGATTGAACCAGGGCACGACTTACTCAGTTAATGGTAGGGCGTTGGGGAGAGTTACAGAACAAAGAGATCTGGGGGTAAATGTACATAGCTGCTTGAAAGTGGAGTCATAGGTGGACACAGTGGTGAAGAAGGCATTCAACATGCTTGGCTTTATCGGTCAGAACATTGAATATAGTAGTTGGGACGTCTTGTTGAAGTTGTATGAGACATTGGTAAGGCCACACGTGGAATACTGTATGCAATTCTGGTCATCTTATTACAGAAAGGATATTATTAAACTAGAAAGAGTGCAGAAAAGATTTACTAGGATGCTGCAGGGACTTGATGGATTGAGTTACAAGGAGAGGCTGGATAGACTGGGACTTTTTTCTCTGGAGCGGAGGAGGCTGAGGGGTGATCTTGTAGAGGTCTATGAAATAATGAGGGGCACAGATCAGCGAGATAGTCAATATCATTTCCCAAAGGTAGGGGAGTCTAAAACTAGACGGCATAGTTTTAAGGTGAGAGGGGAGAGATACAAAAGTGTCCAGAGGGGCAATTGTTTCTCACAGAGGGTGGTGAGTGTTTGGAACAAGGTGCAAGAGGTAGTAATAGAGGCGGGTACAATTTTATCTTTTGAAAAGCATTTAGATAGTTACATCTTCATAATGGGTATAGAGGGATACAGGGCAAATCCGGGCAATTGGGATTGGCTTAGGGGTTTTTAAAAAAAGAGCGGCAAGGACAAGTTGGGCCGAAGGGCCTGTTTCCATGCTGTAAACCTCTATGACTCTATGACACCATCGCTTCTCTCAGAAAACACACCGATCCACTATCGGTCAAGCTGGAGCCATTTACTATCCTATTCTCGCTGCCATTGGAGTTCCTGGTAGGTGATTGCAACAGATTAAAGTGGATTTATTCATGACACAAGTGGGCTTACATTAACACTACAATGAAGTTACTGTGAAAATCCCCTAGTCGCCACACTCTGGCTCCTGTTCGGGTACACTGAGGGAGAATTTCGCATGGCCAATGCAACTAACCAGCACGTCTTTCAGACTGTGGAAGGAAACCGGAGGAAACCCACGCAGACATGGGGAGAACCTGCAGACTCTGCACAGGCAGTGGCCCAAGCCGGGAAGTGAACCCGGGTCCCTTGTTCTTGAGGCAGCAGCGCTGTCCACTGTGACACCGCTCCACCCAAAAAAGAGGATACATGACGTCTGCTATGAGGAGGCTCCCTCCCATCACCTCCTAACTTTGGAGAGAGTGAAGTCGCTCCCCGGAGCAGAACACCTGGGCTGATGGAACGGCAGTGGTTCCCTCCTGACCAGAGGGACAGCTCATGGGACCACAGACCCGACCAGCTTCTATAGCTACTGAGGTGTGATGAGGGGCTGCCAGTGATTAGTCTTTGCTGGAATATTACTGTTCAACATTGTCAGTCGGGGTATAGATTACAAAAGCAGAGAGGTCATGCTGGAGTTGTATTAGAGGTATGAGCGTTGGTGAGGCCACGGCTGGAGTACTGTGTACACATTTGGTTGAATCTTTTGAAGGGGTAACCAGGAAGGTAGATGAGGGCAGTGCAGTTGATGTTGTCTATAGACTTTAGCAAAGGCCGTTGACAATGTACCACATGGTAGGTTGTTGCATAAGGTTAAAACTCACGGGATCCAGGGTGAGGTAACTAAATGGATAGAAAATTGGCTTCATGACAGAAGCCAGAGGGCTGTAGAGGGTTGTTTTTCAAACTGGAGGCCTGATACCAGCGGAATGCCTCAGGGATCAGTGCTGGGTCCACTGTTATTTGTCATTTGTATTAATGAGTTGGATGAGAATTTAGGAGGGATGGTTAGCAACTTTGCAGATGATACCAAGATTGGTGGACAGTGAAGAAGGTTATCTCAGATTGCAACGGGATCTTGATCAATTGGGCCAGTGGGCTGACGAATGGCAGATGGAGATTAATTTAGATAAATGCGAGGTGATTCATTTTGGTAGATTGAACCACGGTAGGACTTACTCAGTTAATAGTAGGGCGTTTGGGAAAGTGAAAGAACAAAGACATCTAGGGGTACACGTTCATAGCTCCTTGAAATTGGAGTCACAGATGGATAAGGTAGTGAAGAAGGTTTTTCCCAGATCAGAAGTGACGATCACGAGGGGTCACGGGCTCAAGGTGAGAGGGGCGAAGTATAACTCAGGTATTAGAGGGATGTTTTTTACACAGAGGGTGGTGGGGGCCTGGAATGCGTTGCCAAGTAGGGTGGTGGATGCAGACACGCTGACATCGTTTAAGACTTACCTGGATAGTCACATGCGCAGCCTGGGAATGGAGGGATAAAAACGATTGATCTAGTTGGACCAAGGAGCGGCATAGGCTTGGAGGGCCGAAGGGCCTGTTTCCTGTGCTGTACTGTTCTTTGAAGGCATTCCGCATGCTTGGTTTCATTGGCCACAACGTTGAATACTGTATTTGGGACGTATTGTTGAAGTTGTACAAGACATTAAACATAGAAAAATAGAAACCCTACAGTACAGAAAGTGGCCATTCGGCCCATCGAGTCTGCACCGACCACAATCCCACTCAGGCCCTACCCCCATATTGCTCCATATTTACCCACTAATCCCTCTAATCTACGCATCCCAGGACACTATGGGGCAATTTTAGCATGATCAATCCACCTAACCCGCACATCTTTGGACTGTGGGAGGAAACCGGGGTACCCGGAGGAAACCCATGCAGACACAAGGAGAATGTGCAAACTCCACACAGACAGTGACCCAAGCCGGGAATCGAACCCAGGTCCCTGGAGCTGTGAAGCAGCAGTGCTAACCATTGTGCTACCGTGCCACACTTGGAATACCGTGTGCAGTTCAGGTCACCCTATTAGAGAAAGGATATTATTAAACTAGAAAGAGTGCAGAAAATATTTATTAGAATGCTACCGAGCCTTGATGGTTTGAGTTAGAAGGAGAGTCTGGATAGACTGGGACCTTTTTCGCTGGAACGCAGTAGGTTCAGGGGTGATCTTACAGATTTTTATAAAATAATGAGAGGCACAGATGAGCTAGAGAGTCAACATCATTTCCCAAAGGTGAGAGAGTCTAAAACTAGAGGGCATAGGTTTAAGGTGAGACAGGAGAGATACAAAAGTTTCCAGAGGGGCAACCTTTTCACTCAGAGGTTGGTGAGAGTCAGGAGCAAGGTGCCAGTGGCCGTAGTAGAGGCGGGTGCAATTTTGTATTAAAAAAAAACATTTAGAAAGTTGCATGGGTAAGATGGGTATAGAGGGATATGGGCTAAATGCGGGCAATTGGGGCTAGTTTAGTGGTACAAATTGGGCGGCATGGACAAGTTGGGCCGAAGGGCCTATTTCTATGATGTAAACCTCGATGACTCATCCACCCTTTATTCTCCATTCTCATCCAAATCAGCTGAAAGAACCTCAAAGCTGAGTGAGATTGTGGTCGGTGCAGACTAGATGGGCCGAACGGCCTCTTTCTGTACTATAGGGTTTCTATGTTTCTATGTTTAATGTCTTGTACAACTTCAACAAGACGTCCCAAATCCAGTATTCATTGTTCTGGCCAATGAAACCAATCATGCGGAATGCCTTCAAAGAACGAAAATCACAGAACAGTGCAGCACAGGAAACACGAGGTTAAAGTCCCACAGGTTTATTTGCTAGCACTGTTGTACATTTGCAGTCGCTGACACTTCTGCACTCCTGTCCTCTGGGTTCCCTTACCTACCTCAGCAGCCGTCACATCCTCCTGTCCCTGACCACTTTCCAAACTGGAAAAATTTTTCAGAAGCCGTGTGACCGCCTCCTGAAACAAAGCTTCCAGGTAAAACTCTCCCTCCCTGATATGTTGCAGTGTCAAACTCCAGCTGAATGTCTCTGAGCCGAAGCTCCTCAAGCCGCAGATACTTACTGCAGACATACTTGCTCTGAATAACACCAGTATCCATGAGCACCCACATACTGCAGTCATCACACATCAACTGTCCTGATATACTTCTGATCTTAAACTAATGACTTAATTATTTCATTCAGTTATTTATTTTAGATATTAATAAATCTTATTGCAAAGTGCAGGACAAGTTTCAACCTTGGGAAAATTGACTTTGACCACTTACTAGATATTCACCAACAGCTCGCCACCTCCCCTGTTGAAAAGCAGAAACCAATTCCCACTGGAAAAACGTTAGAACATACTCCCCACAAGGACCGACAAACAGACAACAGGAAACTGCTGGATGCTGAATGAATAGTGTTTTACAGCGTATCAGTTTATCAGCACTACCTTACATCCTCATCTCGAAACTAAATGCTCAGTCAGTCTCACTGTTGTCCCTTCAAATCCATGTCTCACTCTCACCCTGCGCAAACACTGTCTTTGTTTTCACTCCACTCAATGCATTTCCCACTCTCACAATTCACTATTTTCAACCCTTTCAATAAAGAGTGAGCAGAACTGCAGGGAAGGAAGAGGACAGGATGTGATCCTCCAGTGACAGGCACCTTAACAACCATTGGCAATGCATGTCCTCCTGCTCCACTGTGGGGGAGGCCTTGTTACCAGGGGCTGCAGACATCAGCAAGACCTGCCATGAAAGTCTGAGCCTCTTGATTCAGCTTGATTGTGTGGACCTGGTGCTCACACATGTCATCATCAGAGGTTCAAGGTGCATCCGTGGTGTGGTGAGACAGTCGGGAAGTGCATATCAAGGTGAGTGATGCCCTGGACATCTGTCTCAGTAAAATATCTTCAGGCCTGATACACTTGTCAGACATTTATTTTGATACTAAAACTCTGTAGATCACATCGATTTGGTTTCCACAACCCGTGATTGGTCATTTTTAGCAGCCTCGCACTCAGCTTGTTGACACCGAAATATAACTCAGCATTAAATACAGAAATCAAGCAAATAATCCCCCAATCACCGGGGCTGAGGCAGGTAAGAGGAAAATGCTGCATTCGCAGCAGAATGAACCGGGTTTTACAATGTACAGGTACTGGATCCCGTATCGGAGGCGTTGGGCACTGGACCTGTTCCAGAATTGTGGATTTGGAGTTCTGGATCGCGTGCTTGTAAAACACGGAGAATCAGTGAGAAATAAAGACCCTGAGGCTTTTCTAATTTAATTATTATACTTTTATTATTTCATAATTTTACATATTACATTGCAACCGAGGGAGAGGCAGCTGTCACACTGACAGATGCTGTGAGAATTGAAGGTTCGGGCTGATTTGGCAGATTTTGTGCCCGATCTGCTGGGTTGATAAAACATGGAGAAGGAATGAGAAATAAAGACGACAAGGCTTTTAGCTCATTATTGTACATTTATTATCTCATCATTTTACAACTCAAATTACAGATCCACTGAGGAAGAGACAGCTGCCATTCAGACACAGACTGTGAATATTCACAGTTCAGGGTTTAATGTGTGTCTTTTAAACATGTCCTGCAGCTTAAATTGTTTCAAGGACATGGGGTTTTCTTTCCGAAACACCTCTTGTCTCTTTTAGACCCACATAATATGCTGCTCTGTAATGAAGCTCTTCTGATCGATGCCATGAATCAATTCCTCCGTAATCTTTATTCACCTGTCAATAGACAGATTTATCTTCATCATCACCACTCTCATTCTCTTTATTCTTGGTCAAGACCATGGTGTCTATTCCATTGTGTGGAACTTGGCAGTGAATTTCAGCATTGTTGCCGATATTACAGAATCCTCAACATCTTCTTCATCCAACAGCTGGGCTTCAGCACAGGAAAGTCTTTCAAAAATACCAGCAATATTTACAAAATATCTTTCTTCTCGGACACACGGACACCGTTAAATTCAGGTTTCATTTCATCATCACCAATCAAGGAAATTTCTCGAAGCTGGCAGGAAAATGCTGCATTTCTCACAGATGGGAGAGGATTTTACAATGTACAGGTACCAGACCCCATACCTGGGATGTCTGGGATCCAACATGTTCTGGTCTTGTGGACTTGGCAGATTTTGGGCTCTTTGTGGCTTGCTTATAAAACATGGAGAAGGAATGAGAAATAGAGACGACAAGGCGTTTAGTTCATTATTTTACATTTATTGTTTCATAATTTTACAACTCAAATTACACAACCACCGAGGATGAGATATCGACCGGACTGAGACAGGCTGTGAATATTGAAGGTTCAGGCACTGACTACACCGTTTAAACATGTCCTGTAGTTTATGGATTCTGGTTTCTGGATGGCATGCTGATAAAACACGGAGAATGAATGAGAAATAAATACTTTTATTTCATTATTGTACTTTTATTATTTCATAATTTTACAACTCAAATTGCATATCATCTGAGGAAGAGAAAGCAGGACTTTCACATCTGCTAATAGATCTTTAGCAACGTTTTTTCCTCAGAGAGATGAAAAACTCTAAATTCAGGTTTAATTTCACCATCACCATTTAGGAACATGGGAAATGGCTTGAGGTTGTGCCTTCCATTTATCAAACTACCTTGGGGTACCATTGGCCCAGCCTTGGCAGCACTGCAGAGTGCATGGTTAACATTGAATACTACTTGGAATTCCCTCCCACCCAAGCCTCTGTTCAATGCAATGAGCATTTTGTGCATGAGTTCAGCCTTGTATCTGGTCGCAATTGCCCGCAAAATGCATTGATCCTTGGGCTGAATGGAGGACACACATTTGGCAGAAAATAAGTTCTGAAAACAATGTTCCTGATGAGGAGAAAATAACCATGCAGCTCTCAGGAACCCCCAGACACCGACACTGAGCCCTGGCTTCAGGGACAAAATGGCTCTCGGACCAATCAAGGGAAATTGGTTGAGTCATCCATGTGCACTGATTGATTGGCCTTGTAAACAACAGGGAAGACTCTGATCCCTTTGAACAATGTAATCTTCTGACTGTTGCCAATAACACATGTTCACATGCCCTGCTCTTTGACCTTCTTCCAATATTATCATGGAAAATTCATCCAAGTATGTCTCTGCAGCTTCATGATCAGTGAAGGTTTCTTCACCATATACTTTCAGCACACACACACCATGGCAGTTTGTAAACTTGTTCTGCCACCCTGACGCTCAATAACATGGTGTTGTTAGGCCTAGCTCTTTATGGAACACTTTCGCTTTGGCCATGGTAATGGATATGTTGCACTCTGACAGTGTATGATTCACTCTAATAACACTTTGTCTACATGGACAGTCTTTAACTGATGGAGGGTTTTCCTATTATCCATTAATTTGGGCACATCACTGTCAGAATAACATTTAATTTCTCCATTTGCTTCTTCAGATCATAAATGGTTGATGTCCCAACACCATTCTATTTGCTTAACCTTTTCCCTGAGGTGCCTTTCTCCAGACGCATCAGTAACTCTACTTTCTGCTTTATAGTCAGTGACCTTTTGTCTTGGTGCTCCTGCCAGCCACGGGACTTTTGACATGAAAACACTCGTAATAAAGCCTGGAATTATACAGAGAGAGACATGTTCGAGCAATGGTTAAACTGCGTGTGCTGGTTATGGATATGGGAATCTGGGACTTGACAAAATACTCTGTGCGTCAATTCCAAATTGTATCATGTGGCGTCAACGTCAAGTGTAATAGGTTTTTGAGACCCTCCTGTTTCTGGGACGCTGGATAAGGGGTCCAGTACCTTTACCAGTTTACAAGGGGGATGATTCTCATTCAAATATACTGCACAGAATTCTAGGAAGTAGCCAAGTAGTGCTGAGGTCAAAGATGGTGGAGACACTTGTGTGGGAATGGTGACTTAAATCAGCTGATGGAATATTAGCCAATGGTTCCAGCGTGAAGAGTGAAATCAGCTTGAGCTATAAGTGTGACACATGCTGCCGGTGTATTTGCAGCAGATGGAGTGTCTGTAGTTTTCCTGTTATTGCACTGCTGGTGAACAATAATCTGATGAGAATTCTACCTCAACATCCAGCCCAGTGTTTGGGAAAATTATGATTCACTAAATTAAAGGAGGGTTGTCCATCAACAACACTCCATTGATATACTTGGCCTCGCAGTATCAAGCTTCATTACCCAGAGTTAAAATTGGATCGTGTTTGGGAAAATTATGATTCCCTAAATTAAAGGAGGGTTATCCTTATTCTTGAAATGAATTGGGATTCTCGATGATGTCTCTGAGGTCAGAATGGCAGCATTTAACACAGTTAATTAAACCAAGGCATCAGCACCCTGATTCTGAGTCTGGCATTGATTCACTGAATCTTTGAAAGGAAACATTTCTCAAGAGGATTTGGATTTCATAGCAGGTCATTGCTGAGATCTGCATCAGCTGGATAACGTTTGACCAGCCAGAGGTTCTGATGGCTGAATTGTACAATCCTCTCCTGAGGCTTCAGCAATCACAGGAATGGAGAGGAGAATTGGAAAAGCCGTGTCCACATTTCCCCTCAGATCCCGCATGGCTCAGACACTCAGATGGAGCTCTTGCTGTGGGATCTAGTGATTGAAATGAGGTCACATTTGCCAAGGATGGAAGGAAACGGCCAGCCTCGTAAAACCAGCAGGCATGAATGGAAGTGGCTGAGAAAGTGAGCAGGAACATTGTGGGACATGGGAAAAGTGTTTCAAGAAGTTCATGGACATCAGGAGGTCAGGAAAGTGCGTGACGTAACTCGCTCAGGAGCCGAGACTCACACTCTTATTTTCCCAGCATTTCCCAGCACAACTGGATAGCAGGGCGGCACGGTAGCACAGTGGTTAGCACTGCTGCTTCACAGCTCCAAGGACCTGGGTTCGATTCCCGGCTTGGGTCACTGTCTGTGTGTGAGTTTGCACATTCTCCTCGTGTCTGCATGGGTTTCCTCCGGGTGCTCCGGTTTCCTCCCACGGTCCAAAGATGTGTGGGTTAGTTTGATTGACCACGCTAAAATTGCCCTTAGTGTCCTGAGAAGCGTAGGTTAGAGGGATTAGTGGGTAAATGTGTAGGGATATGGGGGTAGGGCCTGGGTGGGATTGTGGTCGGTGCAGATTCGATGGGCCGAATGGCCTCTTTCTGTGCTGTAGGGTTTCTATGATTCTATGAACTCTACAAAACAACACCCCTTACACCTGCATTCATTCCTGTCTCTCCAGACACTTCCTCACATCCTCATCTGAAAAGCCAAGTGCTCACTCAGCCACATCATTGTGTCATCACAGCCATGTCTCACTCTCACCCTGCACTAACACTGACTTTGTCTTCACTCCACTCAATGCATTTCTCACTCTCACAATTCTCTATTCCCATCCCTTTCAGTTTGACTAACAAGTTCTACTACTTCACATATTTATCTAACTTTCCTGTAAAATTTGCAATGTTCTCATCCCTCAACCATTCCCAGTGACACAGCATTTAGATAGAGGTCGGTGGGAAGGTAGCTACAGACCGTCAATTATAAATAAATTAAAGGATGTAGAGCTGGCACTGAGAAAAAGACTGGGACACAGAGGATGATGACGTGAGGTGCATTTCAATTGTCCTCCATTCCTCCTTAGCTTTCTACAGACAATGATTGGTCTTGGGTTGGGATTCGATCTCTCTTCTAATTAATCCACTTGCCTTTGATACTTCATTTCTCATGATTTCACTCTGTGGCAGTTTGGTTAAAACCCCATTTCTGCACATTCACCCTGACACGAACCATGTACCTGTACCAATGTTCCATTGTTCAAGCTCCCTTCGCAAAACAAAGATGTTCAGACCTTCTGCACATCCGCTTTCACTCCTAAAGGGATCAACCAGAGAGTAAGGGTCAGTGCAGCTCCATTTCTGTCACTGGAACGGGGTATGAAATCTCCTGTCTCTAATTTATCCAGTTTACAAACCCAATGAAATGTGTGATCTCACTGTGATACCACCGTTTCCCTCATCCAGTTAAAGGGCCTCATCCTGATGCGGGTCTTGGGGAAACATCCCTGGGTTTCACTTTGGCCGTCATGATTGAAGGAGCTAGAATGTAAAAACAAATTCAGCGAATAAGAGGAGGGACTGGCCTTAATGAGAATATCAGCCTTCTCCCTGCCACATTCCCCGAGTGAAGGATGAACCCAATGTTCCAACATCCTGTTGAGTTTGTAGAGCTGAATGCTCCAGATCATCAATGATGCCGGAGACATTGATCAGGACCCACTGAGGCTGGGCTTTAATCATTGGCTGGGGAATTGATTGCTGCCAATGGGAAGGTTTACATGGAGCCGATTCCAATTCAGACTGCACTATACATGTTGTTTAGATCCAGACTTTTCAATAAGTCGCTGCCCAAGAGAAGGGCAATAGTTGATGAACCGCTTCTGTTCAGATTTATTATGTACAAGTGGAGGGGAGAGTGGAGAAGGTGGTAAATGTCTTCCTGAACCTTTAGTGTGAGGCACAGTAAAGGAAGGTACTACTGCCCACACTTCAGACTGACGCCAGTAATACAGCTGCAAACATTCACACAGCACGGAGTGAGCACCAAATTCAAGGACAGGTAGCAGCCAGTCAGTGAGAGACATACCTGAGAGCTGGGCTGTGTGACCATCTTTACCCAAGTTCCAGGACCCAGACTATCTATGAGCAACAATATTGAAGATTTATTAGCAACCGCAACTTCAGCTGTTCCATCCTACTCTGCATCAATATTACTGGCTCTGTTATAATCATCACATTGCTCATTATCATGTTCACACATTACATTACAAGGTAATGATATTGAGACAAACCAATCACTTCTTACCCGCCCACCTTCACTCTGAGATCGATCAGGCCGTTAGTAAGAGTCTGTGAGTTCCACTGGAACTGGTTGTGCTGCTGAACCGACTCTGATGTTTAATCTCAAGGTGATGCTCAGTGTGAGAGCGAGGCTTGCTCTGTAATATCATGAAATATCAACCAATCAAGGGCCTTGGCTTGATGGACAAACACCCTTGGGTTTCATTTGGGTCACAATCAGAGTGGGAAGATTATCCGATATATTCTGTCTGACAGTCTGTGCAATGTTTGGAACTCTCTTCCCCAGAAAGTGGTGGAGGACAGGGTCAATGAACATTTTGAAGACAGAAGTAGATAGATTCCTGACTAACAAGGGAGTCAATGGTTCTCAGAGGTCGGCAGAGATAAGACACATTCAGATCAGCTGTGATCTTACTGAATGGCGGCGGAACGGGCTCGAATGGGCCACTTCTACTCCTAATTCATATGTTGGTATCAGCTAAAATAAAACCTTTCCATATGGACACAACCCAGTGGACATGGCAGGTAGAGCAATGGTGATGGGATTGATGGCCTTCTCCATGTCCTCCTACTGGGTAAACCATGTTTAAAATTGCTTCGATATCCTTTGAATCAGTGTTTGTGGTTTCTGGGATATGGAGCACTGTAGGGCAGAATACTCGGGATAATCAGTGGTGCCAGCGAACATTGGTCATGATCCATTGGTGCTGGCTTGGTACCAGGGGCAGAGGAGCCAATCAGTGCTGTTGGGAGAAGCTGAACCAAAATCTTGCTGGAATATATGTGTTGTTGTAGCCGAGGATTCACAACGAGTTCAACCGAGAGAAAGGCTGTGGAAGATGAATCATTTTCATTGAGCTCCATTGTGTAGATTCAGTGAGCAGGGGACAGGTATCCAGCTGGAACTTTACAGTGAATCGAGCAAACATTGAACATTTCTGCCAAGCTCTAGAAATCTCCCAGCCAATCCTATAGGAGATGAATCCAATACAGAACAAGGCAACAAAACACAACTATTTCATCTTGCAGCCGTTTAACTGAATTTGTTGGGTCAATAAGAAAATTAAAATTAAAATACAACTATACCTTTCTGGCTACCTTCTCGAAGCTTCTGAAGATTCGGTCTATCATGTACTTTGGTCTGATTTGTTTCACAGCATTTTTGATGGGTTTCAATGGGTGTTCATGTGTTTTAATTGTGGACCCTTTGTGTTTGTGTGCTGTGCGCCAAAATGTCTAGTTTCAGCCATATATAGGCATCAAGTATTTTGTTTGACTGAAACACGTCTGCCCCATGTATCTAGTGGTGATTTGTTTGTCGGGAAATGTATAACTGCCCTTTTACACTTGATAATGTGTCCTGGTGCATCTCTGGTTTCTAATTGTCTGATCTTGAATTTTGTAAAAAACCTGCCTCTCGGCAGACTTGCCTCTGTGCATTTGGACTGAGGTAATCGCAGCTTACCGAGGTCAGTGAGCCTCACATCTGTGGTGGGTAAGTTGTTGGAAAGCATTTTGAGAGACAGGACCTACAGGCATTTAGAGACGCAAGGACTGATTAGGGACAGTCAGCATGGCTTTGTGAGTGGAAAATCATGTCTCACAAATTTGATTCAGTTTTTTTGAATGGGTAACCAAGAAGGTAGATGATGGCAGTGCAGTTGATGTTGTCTGCATGGATTTTAGCAAGGCCTTTGAAAAGGTACCGCATGGTCGGTTGTTGCATAAGGTTAAATCTCACGGGATCCAGGGTGAGGTGTCTCAATGGATATAACATTGGCTTGATGACAGAAGCCAGAGGGTGATTGTCGAGGGTTGTTTTTCAAACTGGAGGCCTGTGACCAGCGGTGTGCCTCTCAGATCAGTGCTGGGTCCACTGTTATTTGTCATTTATATTATTGATTTGGATGAGAATATAGGAGGCATGGTTAGTAAGTTTGTAGATGATACCAAGATTGGTGGCATATTGGACAGTGAAGGAAGTTATCTCTGATTGCAACAGGATTTTGATCAATTGGGCTGACGAATAGCAGATGGATTTGAATTTAGATCAATGCGAGGTGATGCATTTTGGTAGATTGAACCAGGGCAGGACTTGCTCAGTTAATGGTAGGGCACTGGGGAGAGTTACAGAACAAAGAGATCTCGGGGTACATGTTCATAGCTCCTTGGAAGTGGAGTCACAGGTGGACAGAGTGGTGAAGAAGGCATTCGGCATGCTTGGTTTCATTGGTCAGAACATTGAATAAAGGATTTGGGACGTCTTGTTGAAGTTGTACAAGACATTGACAAGGCCACACTTGGAATACTGTGTACACTTCTGGTCACCCTATTGTAGAAAGAATATTATTAAACAAGAAAGACTGCAGGAAAGATTTACGAGGATGCGACCCGGACTTGATGGTTTGAGTTATAAGGAGAGGCTGGATAGACTGGGACTTTTTTCTCGGGAGCGTAGAAGGCTGAGGGGTGATGAGGGGCACAGATTAGCTTGATAGTCAATATATTTTTCCAAAGTTGATGGGTGGCGGGGGGGGGGGGGGGGGGGGGACGCGGAGAGGGGGGGGGAGGGGGGTGGTCTAAAACTAGAGGGCACAGGTTCAGGGTGAGAGGCGAAAGATCCAAAGTGTCCAGAGGGGCAATTTTATTCACACAGAGGGTGGTGAGTGTCTGGAACAAGCTGCCAGAGGTAGGAGGAGAGGCGGGTACAATTTTGTGTTTTAAAAAGCATTTAGACAGTTACATGGTTAAGATGGGCATAGAGGGATATAGGCCAAATGCGGGCAATTGGGATTAGCTTAGAACATGGAACAGCACAGCACAGTACAGGCCCTTCGGCCCTCGATGTTGTGCCGAGCTTTCTGCGAAACCAAGATCAAGCTATCCCACTCCCTATCACTCTGGTGTGATCCATGTGCCTATTCAAGAACAGCTTGAAAGTTGCTAAAGTGTCCGACTCCACTATCACAGCAGGCAGTCAATTCCACACCTCAACCACTCTCTGCGTCAAGAACCTACCTCGGACATGCCTCCTATATCTCCCACCATGAACCTTATAGTTATGCCCCCTCGTAACAGCTACATCCATCCGAGGAAATGGTCTCTGAACGTCCACTTTATCTATCCCCCTGATCATCTTATAAACCTCTATTAAGTCGCCTCTCAACCTCCTCCTCTATAAAAAGAAAAGCCCCAGCACCCTCAACCTTTCCGCATGAGACCTAATCTCCAAACCAGGCAGCATCCTGGTAAACCTCCTTTGCACCCTCTCCTAAGCTTCCACATCCTGAGGGACAAGATTTATGAGCATTAAGAGGGGTTTAGTATGCTCAAGAATACTCAGCATGGCTTTGTCAAAGGCAGATCGTGCCTTACGAGCCCGGTGGAGTTCTTTGAAAATGTGACTAAACACATTGACGAAGTGAAAGCGGTAGATGTGGTTTATATGGATTTTAGCAAGGCGTTCGATAAGGTCCCCCATGCAAGGCTTCTCGAAAAAGTGAGAGGGCATGGGATCCAAGGGGCTGCTGCCCGGTGGATCCACAACTGGCTTGCCCAAAGGAGGCAGAGAGTGTCTATAGATGGGTCTTTTTCTAATTGGAGGTCGGTCACCAGTGGTGTGCCCCAGGGATCTGTTCTGGGACCCTTACTGGTTGTCATTTTCATAAATGACCTGGATGAGGAAGTGGAGGGATGGGTTGGTAAGTTTGCTGACGACACGAAGGTTGGTGGGGTTGTGGATAGTCTGGAGGGATGTCAGAAGTTACAGAGGGACATAGATAGGATGCAAGACTGTGCGGAGAAGTGGCAGATGGACTTCAACCCAGATAAATGCGTAGTGGTCCATTTTGGCAGGTCGAATGGGATGAAGGAGTACAATATAAAGGGAAAGACTCTTAGTACTGTAGAGGATCAGAAGGACCTTGGGGTCCGGGTCCATAGGACTCTAAAATCGGCCCCGGAGGTGGAGGAGGTGGTTAAAAAGGCGTATGGTGTGCTGGCTTTTATCAATCGAGGGATTGAGTTTAGGAGTCCGGGGATAATGATGCAGCTATATAAGACCCTCGTCAGACCCCACTTGGAGTACTGTGCTCAGTTCTGGTCGCCTCATTACAGGACGGATGTGGAAAAGATTGAAAGGGTGCAGAGGAGATTTACAAGGATGTTGCCTGGATTGAGTGGCATGCCTTATGAGGATAGGCTGAGGGAGCTCGGTCTTTTCTTCTTGGAGAGCCATAGGATGAGAGGAGACCTAATAGAGGTATATCAGATGTTGAGAGGCATAGATCGGGTGGACTCTCAGAGGCTTTTTCCCAGGGTGGAAATGGCTGCTACGAGAGGACACAGGTTTAAGGTGCTGGGGGGTAGGTACAGGGGAGATGTTAGGGGGAAGTTTTTCACACAGAGGGTGGTGGGCGAGTGGAATCGGCTGCCGTCAGTGGTGGTGGAGGCAAACTCAATAGGGTCTTTTAAGATACTCCTGGATGAGTACATGGGACAAAATAGGATGGAGGGTTATAGGTAGGCCTGAAGGGTGGGGATATGTTCGGCACAGCTTGTGGGGCCGAAGGGCCTGTTTTGTGCTTGAGGTTTCTATGTTTCTATCATTCTTATAGTGAGGTGATCAGAACTGCACACAATATTCGAAATGTGGTCTCACCAATGTCCTGTACAGTTGCAGCATAACTCCACGGCTCTTAAACTCCAACCCCCTGTTAATAAACGCTAACACACAATAGGCCTTCTTCACGGCTCTATCCACTTGAGTGGCAAGCTTCAGAGATCTGTGGATATGAACCCCAAGATCTCTCTGTTCCTCCACATTCCTCAGAACCCTACCGTTGACCCTGTAATCCACATTCAAATTTGTCCTACCAAAATGAATCACCAGGCATTTGTCAGGGTTAAACTACATCTGCCATTTTTCGACCCAGCTCTGCATCCTATCTATATCTCTTTGCAGCCTACAACAGCCCTCCACCTCATCCACTCCTCCACCAATCTTGGTGTCATCAGCAAATTTACTGATCCACCCTTCAGTCCCCTCCTCCAAGTCATTGATAAAAATCACAAAAAGCAGGGGACCCAGCACTGATCCCTGTGGTACACCGCTGGTAACTGGTCTCCAGTCTGAAAATTTGCCATCCGCCACCACCCTCTGTCTTCTATGAGATAGCCAGTTCCGTATACAATCGGCCAAATTCCCCTCTATCCCACACCTCCTTATTTTCTTCATGAGCCGACCATGGGGAACCTTATCAAACGCTTTACTAAAATCCATGTATATGACATCAACTGCTCTATCTTCATCAACACACTTAGTTACCTCCTCAAAGAATTCAATCAAGTTTGTGACTCAAGACTTACCCTTCACGAATCCGTGTTGACTATCCCGGATTAAGCTGCAACTTTCCAAATGGTCATAAATCCTATCCCTCAGGACATTTTCCATGAGCTTACCGACCACTGAAGTAAGACTAACCGGCCGATAATTACCCTGGTCATTCCTATTTCCTTTCTTGAACAGAGGAACGACATTCGCCACTCTCCAGTCCTCTGACACTATCCCCGTGCACAGTGAGGACCCAAAGATCAAAGCCAAAGGCTCTGCAATCTCATCCCTTGCCTCCCAAAGAATCCTAGGATATTTCTCTGCTGGCCCAGGGGACTTATCGACCATCAGTGTTTTCAAAATTGCTAATGCATCTTCCCTCAGAACATCTACCTCCTCCAGCCTATCAGCCTGTATCACACTCTCATCCTCAAAAACATGGCCCCTCTCCTTGCTGAACACTGAAGAAGAGTATTCATTCAAAGCCTCTCCTATCTTTTCTGACTCCATGTACAAGTTCCCATTCCTGTCCTTAGGGGTTTTTAAAAAACGGGCGGCATAGACAAGTTGGGCCGAAGGGCCTCTTTCCATGCTGTAAACCTCTATGACTCTACCTTTCATTCAGGCCACTTTCTGTGCCCTTGTGTCAGTTTTTATGTCAGCTCCCTGTGCTTGTGTTTCTTGCCTCATGGCTGTCTGCAGTGGGTTCCCTTCCAATGATTCTACTTTACTCGAGCAATCGCAGGCTGCTACAAATTCCATTGGGTTCACCAATTCCCTTTAGGGAAGGAAATTTGCCATCAACCTGGTCTTATCTTGATCTGCCCAATGTGAATCCAGACTCAAAGCAATGTGGTTGACTCTCAACTGCTGTGTGAAATGGCCGAGGCAAGCGACTGGGAAATGAGGGGTGAGCAACAGTTCTGGGTTTGCCACTGACACCCACATCCAATGAAATAAATCAAAGAACACATCCCCCATCTTCGATCCGTGTCCCTCTAATTTTAAAAAATTGCCCATTTACTGGATTCCTTCAACCGAGGGACCAAATTCTCCCTGTCGAATCTATCATCTTGAAAAAACATTTTAAACACCAGACTAATCATCTATGCAACACATGTTGTGATAATTTGACCTGTTAGTTCTCTGATATCCTCCTGCACCCCCCTCCAGGGCCAATATATCCTGAGTTGTGATGTTCAGGCTGGAACTCAAAACTCCCGATGGGGACTAATGAAGTGAGTGGTGACATTTTGTTTGGCAAATCCTTGGGCTGCATTTAAATGACAATGACTTCCCCGTGCTGCAGCGCAAGGTGTCCATGTGGTCACGTCGCAGAGAACAGGGAGTGCGGACAATGACAGCAATGGGATTCCTCACCTCCGGCTATTGACCTTAAGAAGTTTTTATGCTTGAATTATATTTCACCATTGTTGGTAGTTTCAAAATCAGTTGTTTTAGTGTGACTATCTTCATGTAGTTTGAATTAATGGTATTACATATTGTAGCTGAATTAACAAAAGCCATTTAAAACAAAAACGACACCTGCCATATTGGAAAGCAGTTTAACAACACCAGGTTACAGTCCAACAGGTTTATTTAGTAGCAAAAGCCACACAAGCTTTCGGCTTTTGCTACCAAATAAACATGTTGGACTTTAACCTGGTGTTGTTAAACTTCTTACTGTGTTTACCCCAGTCCAACGCCGGCATCTCCACATCATTGGAAAGCAGACAGATTAGTTCAACAGACAGCCTTAATTGTGGAACAGTTAAAGGATAACTAATTCATTAAAATATGTGTTAGGTTGGTGTGGTGATCATATCCTCCGCTCCAGAACCATCCCTTCCTCTATTGAGTTTAAAGCCCTCTCTCCTTCCCTAGTTGTGTAGTTTGCAAGAACGTTGCTGGCAGCAGGTTCAGATGTAGATCATCCCAACGGTACAGCCCCCACTTTCTCCAGAACTGATTTTAATGTCCCACAAGCTGAAACTTACCTCTTCCACCAGTCTTTCAAACCATGTATTCATCTCTCTAATGTGATGTGCACTATGCTAATTTGCACGTGGCTGAGGTAATCATCTCCAGATTATAACCTTGTGTGTTCTGTTGTTTAATTCAGTGTCCATTTCCTGATAATGTCTGTGCAGAAGCTGCTTCTTCATTCTACCTATGTCATTGGTACCGACATGGTCCACAACAATGGGATCCTCCTCACAACCACGGTCATCTCCAGCCAGATGTCCTGAACTCTGGCATGGGGCAGGCAACACAGTCAACTGCACTCTGACTCCTTGTTACAGAGAAAATTGTCAATCCCTCTGATGAAGGAGCAGCACTCCGAAAGCTCGTGCTACTAAATAAACCTGCTGGACTTTAACCTGGTGTTGTGAGACTTCTCACGTTGCCGACCCCAATCCAACGCCGGCATCTTCACACCATCAATGCCTCTCACTATACTGTCACTTACTCCCACTAATTTACTCTGTGCCTCTCCCATCCCAGCCCCTCACCTCCCCCCACGGCCCACTGAACAGCTTCCTATACCACAATGCCACAGTCAGTCACATCATGTGTGTCCAACTGACGCACATTTTAGACGGCTTGACAGCTCTGGAGCGGTGGGTGAATTCACTTTGGAGCATCCACGATGCTGAAGAAGTCGTGGATATCACGTTCAGTGAGTTGGTCACACCGCAGATAACAGTTACTGAGGGAGATAGAGAATGGGTGACCACCAGACAGAGGAAGAGTCGGAAGGCAGTGTAGGGGTCCCCTGCAATCATCTCCCTCCAAAGCAGATATACCATTTTGGATACTGTTGGGGGAGATGGCTCACTGGGGGAAGGTGGCAGCAGCCAGGTTCATGGCACCCTGGCTGGCTCTGCTGGACAGGAGGGCAGGAAACAGAGTGGCAGAGCTATAGTGATAGGGGACTCAATTGTAAGGGGAACAGACGGGTGTTTCTGTGGATGCAAACAAGACTCCAGGATGGTATGTTGCCTCCTGCTGCAAGGGTCAAGGGTGTCTCGGAGCAGCTGCAGGACATTCTGGAGGGGGGAGGGTGAACAACCAGCTATCGTGGGGCATATCGGCACCAACACTGTAGGTAAAAGATGGGATGAAGTCCGACAAGCTGAATTTAAGGAGTTAGGAGATAAACTAAAATGTAGGAGCTCAAAGGTTGTAATCTCAGGATTCCTGCCACGTGTTAGTCAGAGTAGGAATGTCAGGAGAGCCAAGATGAATATGTGGCTTGAGAGATGGTGCAAGATGGAGGGATTCAAATTCCTGGGACATTGGAACCGGTTCTGAAGGAGATGGGACCAGTACAAAACAGACGGTCTGCACCTGGGCAGGACTGGAACCAATGTCCTGAGGGGAGTGTTTGCTCGTGCGGTTGGGGAGGCTTTAAATTAATGTGGCGCGGGGATGGGGACCGACGCAGGAAGTCAGAGGGAAGTAAAGTGGGGACATAAACTAAAGGCAGCAAAAGGAGAAGTGGAAGACAGAAAAACCGAATACAAAAATCAAAAAGAGCCAGAGTACAGAGACTGTGTAGAACTCAGTGAATGGGTCCAGTAAAGGGCCAGAGTACAGAGTACAGAGACTGTGGAGAACTCAGTGAATGGGTCCTGTAAAGGGCCAGAGTACAGAGTACAGAGACTGTGGAGAACTCAGTGAATGGGTCCAGTAAAGGGCCAGAGTACAGAGTACAGAGACTGTGGAGAACTCAGTGAATGGGTCCAGTAAAGGGCCAGAGTACAGAGTACAGAGACTGTGGAGAACTCAGTGAATGGGTCCAGTAAAGGGCCAGAGTACAGAGTACAGAGACTGTGGAGAACTCAGTGAATGGGTCCTGTAAAGGGCCAGAGTACAGAGACTGTGGAGAACTCAGTGAACGGGTCCAGTAAAGGGCCAGAGTACAGAGTACAGAGACTGTGGAGAACTCAGTGAATGGGTCCAGTAAAGGGCCAGAGTACAGAGTACAGAGACTGTGGAGAACTCAGTGAATGGGTCCAGTAAAGGGCCAGAGTACAGAGTACAGAGACTGTGGAGAACTCAGTGAATGGGTCCTGTAAAGGGCCAGAGTACAGAGACTGTGGAGAACTCAGTGAATGGGTCCAGTAAAGGGCCAGAGTACAGAGTACAGAGACTGTGGAGAACTCAGTGAATGTGTCCAGTAAAGGGCCAGAGTACAGAGTACAGAGACTGTGGAGAACTCAGTGAATGGGTCCAGTAAAGGGCCAGAGTACAGAGTACAGAGACTGTGGAGAACTCAGTGAATGGCTCCAGTAAAGGGCCAGAGTACAAAGTACAGAGACTGTGGAGAACTCAGTGAATGGGTCCAGTAAAGGGCCAGAGTACAGAGTACAGAGACTGTGGAGAACTCAGTGAATGGGTCCAGTAAAGGGCCAGAGTACAGAGTACAGAGACTGTTGAGAACTCAGTGAATGGGTCCAGTAAAGGGCCAGAGTACAGAGTACAGAGACTGTGGAGAACTCAATGAATGGGTCCAGTAAAGGGCCAGAGTACAGAGTACAGAGACTGTGGAGAACTCAGTGAATGGGTCCAGTAAAGGGCCAGAGTACAGAGTACAGAGACTGTGGAGAACTCAGTGAATGGGTCCTGTAAAGGGCCAGAGTACAGAGTACAGAGACTGTGGAGATCTCAGTGAATGGGTCCAGTAAAGGGCCAGAGTACAGAGTACAGAGACTGTGGAGAACTGAGTGAATGGGTCCAGTAAAGGGCCAGAGTACAGAGTACAGAGACTGTGGAGAACTCAGTGAATGGGTCCAGTAAAGGGCCAGAGTACAGAGTACAGAGACTGTGGAGAACTCAGTGAATGTGTCCAGTAAAGGGCCAGAGTACAGAAACTGTGTAGAACTCAGTGAATGGGTCCAGTAAAGGGACAGAGTACAGAGTACAGAGACTGTGGAGAACTCATTGAATGGGTCCAGTAACGGGCCAGAGAACAGAGTACAGAGACTGTGTAGAACTCAGTGAATGGGTCCTGTAAAGGGCCAGAGTACAGAGTACAGAGACTGTGGAGAACTCAGTGAATGGGTCCTGTAAAGGGCCAGAGTACAGAGACTGTGGAGAACTCAGTGAATGGGTCCTGTAAAGGGCCAGAGTACAGAGACTGTGGAGAACTCAGTGAATGGGTCCAGTAAAGGGCCAGAGTACAGAGTACAGAGACTGTGGAGAACTCAGTGAATGGGTCCTGTAAAGGGCCAGAGTACAGAGACTGTGGAGAACTCAGTGAATGGGTCCAGTAAAGGGTCAGAGTACAGAGTACAGAGACTGTGGAGAACTCAGTGAATGGGTCCTGTAAAGGGCCAGAGTACAGAGACTGTGGAGAACTCAGTGAATGGGTCCAGTAAAGGGCCAGAGTACAGAGTACAGAGACTGTGGAGAACTCAGTGAATGTGTCCAGTAACGGGCCAGAGTACAGAGTACAGAGACTGTGGAGAACTCAGTGAATGGGTCCTGTAAAGGGCCAGAGTACAGAGTACAGAGACTGTGGAGAACTCAGTGAATGGGTCCAGTAAAGGGCCAGAGTACAGAGTACAGAGACTGTGGAGAACTCAGTGAATGGGTCCAGTAAAGGGCCAGAGTACAGAGTACAGAGACTGTGGAGAACTCAGTGAATGGGTCCAGTAAAGGGCCAGAGTACAGAGACTGTGGAGAACTCAGTGAATGGGTCCTGTAAAGGGCCAGAGTACAGAGACTGTGGAGAACTCAGTGAATGGGTCCAGGAAAGGGCCAGAGTACAGAGTACAGAGACTGTGGGGAACTCAGTGAATGGGTCCAGTTAAGCGCCAGAGTACAGAGACTGAAGAAAATTCCAGTGAATGGCTCCAGTAAAGGGCCAGAGTACAGAGACTGTGGAGAACTCAGTGAATGGGTCCAGTAAAGGGCCAGAGTACAGAGTACAGAGACTGTGGAGAACTCAGTGAATGGCTCCAGTAAAGGGCCAGAGTACAAAGTACAGAGACTGTGTAGAACTCAGTGAATGGCTCCAGTAAAGGGCCAGAGTACAGAGTACAGAGACTGTGGAGAACACAGTGAACGGGTCCAGTAAAGGGCCAGAGTACAGAGACTGTGGAGAACTCAGTGAATGGGTCCAGTAAAGGGCCAGAGTACAGAGTACAGAGACTGTGGAGAACTCAGTGAATGGGTCCAGTAAAGGGCCAGAGTACAGAGTACAGAGACTGTGGAGAACTCAGTGAATGGGTCCAGTAAAGGGCCAGAGTACAGAGACTGTGGAGAACTCAGTGAATGGGTCCAATAAAGGCAGTAAGAAGTCTCACAACACCAGGTTAAAGTCCAACAGGTTTATTTGGTAAAGGGCCAGAGTACAGAGACTGTAAATTCTCAGAATTGACAGGGTGAACCCCATTATCTTTCTGCTGCATGTGTGTACCATTCCGTCCAAGGCTGAGGAGGCCGACGTGAGGTGGAGTGATTAAAGCGTTCATCAGTTCTCTGAGCAGCCTTTGGCTAAGACGCTGCATAACAGAAACATCGCGTCACCTTGGTTTTCAGCCAGACCTGTTGGGGTGAAGGCTGGAATATGTGTCGACTTTTCCATTATCTTTTATACAAAAACAGCGTGGAAATAATTTAATTTTAACCTTTTGGACTTAAGTAAGAATTCAGTAAAAAGGGGAACAGAAAGCTGAGACTCTGAAGAATACAGCTACACAGTTACACCGGGGGCAGGCACAGTGGGCAGCACTGTTGCGAGAGACCTGGTCTCAATTCCCGGCTTGGGACACTGTCTGTGCAGAGTCTGCATGTTTTTCCCATGTCCGTGTGGAATTCCTCCAGGTGCTGCAGTTTCCTCCCACACTCCAAAGATGTGTAGGTTATTTGGATTGGCCATGGTTAATTGCCGGTTAGTGTCAGGGGAATCAGTAGGGTAAATGCATGGAGTTGCGGGGATAGTGTCCAGGTGGGATTGTTGTCGTGCAGACTCCATGGGCCGAATGGCCTCCTTCTGCACTGTCAGGATTCTATCAACAGTCTTATTCAAATTCCAGTTTGTGAGAATAGTCTTATAAGCACTTTCATAGAATCATAGAACATAGAATATTACAGCGCAGTACAGGCCATTCGGCCCTCGATGTTGCGCCGACCAGTGGTACCAATCTAAAGCCCCTCTAATCTACACTATTCCAATATCATCCATATGTTTATCCAATAACCACTTGAACGCTCTCAACGTTGACGAGTCCACCACTGCTGCAGGCAGGGCATTCCACGCCCTTAGTACTCTCTGAGTAAAGAACCTACCTCTAACATCTGTCCTATATCTCTCACCCCTCAATTTAAAGCTATGTCCCCTCGTGCTAGCCATCACCATCCAAGGAAAAAGGCTCCCACTGTCACCCTATCTAATCCTCTGATCATCTTGTATGCCTCTATTAAGTCACCTCTTCACCTCCTTCTCTCGAACGAAAACAACCTCAAGCCCCTCAGCCTTTCCTCATACGATTTTCCCACCATACCAGGCAACATCCTGGTAAATCTCCTCTGCACCCTTTCCAACACTTCCACATCTTTCCTATAATATGGCGACCGGAACTGTACGCAATACACCAAATGCGGCCGCACCAGAGTTTTGTACAGTTGCAGCATGACCTCCTGGCTCCGAAACTCAATCCCTCTACCAATAAAAGCTAACACACCGTCCGCCTTCTTAACAACCCTATCAACCTGGGTGCCAACTTTCAGGGATCTGTGCACATGGACACCCAGATCCCTCTGTTCATCCACACGACCAAGTATCTTACCATTAGCCCAGTACTCTGTATTCCATAGTATTCATAGAATCCCTGCGGTGCAGAAGGAGGTTATTTGGCCCATCGAGCCCGCACTGACCACATTCCCACCCAGGCCCTATCCCCATAACCCCACATATTTACCCTACTGCCCCCCTGCTAATTTCTTGTCAATTATCTCTTACAGATATTTATTGATCAAATGCCAGAAATAATACTCAAGGCAAAACTGCTATCACGATATAAAGGGCAAAACACATGAATTCTGACACACTTCCAAAGCACTGTGGAAATTCAAATCTGTGTCCCTCTGAAGGTCTATTTCAATGTCTCAGTGTGTATGGGTGAACATTTCTGTTGTGGTGTCTATTCATGCTAATCTTTCACAATATCTGTGTTTAATTGTGATTCTATTTCACAATCACTTTGTTTGCCTCCGATTCTCCCTATGCCCCAGTGTGTATCTGTGATTCTCTCTCTGTGTCCCTGTGTGTATCTGTGATTCTCTCTCTGTGTCCCTGTGTGTATCTGTGATTCTCTCTCTGTGTCCCTGTGTGTTTCTGTGATTTTATCTGTGTTCCTGTGTGTATCTGTGATTCTCTCTCTGTGTCCCTGTGTGTATCTGTGATTCTCTCTCTGTGTCCCTGTGTGTATCTGTGATTCTCTCTCTGTGTCCCTGTGTGTGTCTGTGATTGTCTCTCTGTGTCCCTGTGTGTGTCTGTGATTATCTCTCTGTGTCCCTGTGTGTTCCTGTGACTGTGTGTTCTTGTGTGTTTCTCTATTTAATTTCCCATCTCTCTGTCCATGTATAGTATCTTTGAAAACAAATATAACTTAGTGCACCTCTCGGATATCACCTAAAGCATTCACTCTGTCCACCTCTGTGCAGTTTTCCAACTGAGTGTTCTTTCAGTGAAGGAGCATTTTCCCTCCTGTGACGGCTCCTTACACACCTCCAATGAGTAACCCGGAAGGACAAGGACATTGGATCGATTACAAAATCACCACCTGAAAGTTCATCTCCGAGTCACACACCATCCTGACTTGGAATCTATGTAGTCATTGCTTCACTGTCGCTGAGTCAAATCCAGTAACTCCCTCCTGAACTGCAAGGCCAGCAGGAATGAGCCATCACATGTTGCCCTTGAGAATGTGATGGTGAGCTGCTTTTTGACATTGCTGCTGTCCATTGGGTGTTGGGGAGGAAGTGTCTGGATTTGACTCAGTGACAGCAATGGAACAGTGATAGCGTTCCAAGTCAGCATGGTGTGTGTATTGGAGGTGATGTTGCTGATGGTGATGTTCTCAGTTTCTGCTCTGTCTAGGAATAGTGTTTACTGGTTAGGAAGGTGCTGTTGAAGGAGTCTTGGTGAGTTCCTGCAGTGGATCTTGTTGGTGATATGCACGGCAGTCTGTGATTCTCAGTCTGTGATTCTGCCACACGTCATTACTCTGTGTGTAAATATAATACCCAAGCATTGTTCCTTTGTAAATATGTGATTCTTGTTTCTGTCCCTGTGAGTATCTATGCTTCTCTCTCTCTGTGTCCCTGTGTGTATCTGTGATTCTCTCTCTGTGTGTCCCTGTGTGTATCTGTGATTCTCTCTCTGTGTTCCATTGTGGATCTGTGATTCTCTATCTGTGTCCCTGTGTGTATCTGTGATTCTCTCTCTATGTGTCCCTGTGTGTATCTGTGATTCTCTCTCTGTGTTCCATTGTGGATCTGTGATTCTCTATCTGTGTTCCTGTGTGTATCTGTGATTCTCTCTCTGTGTCCCTATGTGTATCTGTGATTTTCTCTCTGTGTTCCTGTGTGTGTCTGTGATTCTCTCTGTGTGTCCCTGTGTGTATCTGTGGTTCTCTCTCTGTGTCCCTGTGTGTATCTGTGATTCTCTCTCTCTGTCCCTGTGTGTATCTGAGATTCTATCTCTCTGTGTCCCTGTGTGTATCCACTACCAAATCCAATGTGGCCTCACCTCTTGTCGGCCTATCCACATATTGTGTCAGGAAACCCTCCTGCACACACTGCACAAAAACTGCCCCATCTGAACTATTCGACATACAAAGGTTCCAATCAATATTTGGAAAGTTAAAGTCCCCCATGACAACGACCCTGTGACCCCCACACCTCACCATAATCTGCTTAGCAATTTCTTCCTCCACATCTCTATTACTATTTGGGGGCCTATAGAAAACTCCTAACAACGTGACCGCTCCTTTCCTATTTCTAACTTCAGCCCATATTACCTCAGTATACAGATCCCCCTCGAAGTGTCTTTCTGCAGCCGTTAAACTATCCTTGATTAACAATGCCACTCCTCCACCTCTTTTACCAGCTTCCCTACACTTACTGAAACATCGATACCCCGAACGTCCAACTATTCCTGTCCTTGTTCTACCCATGTCTCCGTAATAGCCACAACATCGTAGTCCCAAGTACCAATCCACGCCCCAAGTTCATCTACCTTGTTCCGGATGCTCCTTGCATTGACGTAGACACGCTTCAACCCGCCTTCCTGTCTACTGGTACCCACCCTTGACCTTGATACCTTCCCCAATACCTCACTACCCTCAACACTGACTTCCAGACTACCACTCCTTTTCCCACCCCCTGGACAAATTAGTTTAAACCCCCCTGAAGAGCCGTAACAAATTTCCCTCCCAGGATATTGTTGCCCCTCTGGTTCAGGTGCACCCCGTCCTGTTGGTACAGGTCCCACCTTCCCCAGAAAGTGTTCCAATTATCCACATAGCTGAAACCCTCCCTCCGACACCATCCCTGCAACCACATTGTTTGAACCTTCCAAGCTAAATGAGAATGTGTTCGCGGCTGAGATACAGCAAGCAGACTGAAATTCAAAAAATCAGTGGAGAGACCGCAACGGCAGAATGCTCAACGCTTTTCTTGAGTGAGGTGGGTGTTTAATTATTTGTTGATTTTTTTTCTCTCTGTGAGTTGATGAACAGTGTTTGAAGTTCTCTGTCCCAGTGTCTGTCTCCCGCACGGGCTCCTAGATTGTGTTGTATTATACACTTTATAACAGCAGCTTTAACTTTGCTGACAAAGGAGCATTTTCAATCTGGGTTTTGTCTCCTCTGTGGTTAAACAGCCTGACGCCAACTTGCTCCATCTGTTGTTTATGACGCTTTCCAATTCCCTGGACACCAGCGAGTTTATTGCCCCCGAGACCGACTGAATAACATTTGTTTCCCATTGTGCTGTTTGAGAGGTCAGTTTTAGCAGGTCCTTTGCTGAATTAATAATTTTAAACTAACTCTGAGACTTCAGGAGGGACATAAATCAGCTTTTCCAAAACTAACTCTTGGCTCCGGATGAAACCGTGACTGAAGTGTCAAATATCCTCCCAGAGAAAATAGCTGGGGGGACATTGTCAAAAACCAGAACCTCAGTGAGTCAGGTTCAAACATGTAAAGAAAAAACCTTTTGCATTTCCAGACCAACACGTTAGTCACTGAGTTTTTATAGATACATTTCGGCGGGAGCGAGTATGTGACTTTCTCAAAGCCCCAACACAGCACAGAGCACTCAATCCCAGAAATATGTATTATGCCTCTTTTCTGATATTCCATTTGCAGGAAGTTCTCAAATACAGAATTACTGAATTCATCATTAAAATCACCAGACCCTATCGGATATGATCAGCATTATTATAAACAGGAGGTGGAATTTCAAGCTGTCCATTATTCACACCAATAAACTGTCATTCAGGAATGTGTTTGCCATTGAACCAAAGGACAGTTAATAATAATGCATTCCATTTGAACGTGTATTGTTTGTAATGGAGGATTATGGACATTTTCTGAAGACGTGTTCATCGAAGTGTTTTGTCACTCACATGTTGGTGAAATGTCTGCCTTCGCCTATCCCATCACCTGCCTTCCAATCTTGTGTGTGTTTATTCGTTCCACTGAAACCCCTTCCACCAGTCCATGGACACCCATTTGAACCACCTGACATCCTTTTGCATCTATTTTTATTCCCAGGTCTGTTGACTGATCCTGGAACAGAATCGCTTTCTGTGTTGCTGTATCGGCGGATTTGGTTTGACCTGTTTTTGAAGGTCCAGCTTTCTGTGTTATTTTGTTGTGATGTGATTTAATTCCTGTTTAAAGAACGGGGGAAGAACTGCCTTTAGCCGACACAGAATCCAGATTTGTTCAGATTCTGGAAACATGTGTTGTCAGTGGCAACTCACAGACAGACTTTCCACAAGTTTGTTGCTGAAAAACGCCTTTACCCAGGTGCTGCTGCGAGACAATCAAAGGACACGGACTTGTTCGCAGGTTCAAACTTAGTGTTATTAAGAACATTTGCAAGTTAAAGGAAACAGTTCTTATAACAGAAATTCAGTGGACTTTTCTCTAAATCTATCTGAATAAGCACTAAAGAGAGATTTAGACTATTGAGTTGGATGAACAGCCATGATCGAAATGAAATGCGGAGCAGGCTCGAAGGGACAAAAGGCCTCCTCCTGCTGCTATCTCCTATGTTTCTATGTTTAAACTTGCTCTTGTCCTGAATCATAGCTGTTTTGGTATGTTTTCACCTTCCATTTTCAATAGGGCCGGATCCCCACCTGCTGTCCGCTGTGCTGAAAGTCGATGTTTATTTCTTTCCAGGACAAATCTGCTGCAGGATGAAGATGATGGTCACTCTGCAAACACAGTAAGAAGTTTAACAACACCAGGTTAAAGTCCAACAGGTTTATTTGGTAGCAAAAGCCACACAGGCTTTCGGAGCTCCAAGCCCCTTCTTCAGGGGAGTGGGAATTCTGTTCACAAACAGGGCATATAAAGACACAGACTCAATTTACATGAATAATGGTTGGAATGCGAATACTTACTGCTAATCAAGTCTTTAAGAAGCAAAACAATGTGAGTGGAGAGAGCATCAAGACAGGCTAAAAATATGTGTATTGTCTCCAGAGAAGACAGCCAGTGAAACTCTGCAGGTCCACGCAACTGTGGGAGTTACTAATAGTGTGACATGAACCCAATATCCCGGTTGAGGCCGTCCTCGTGTGTGCGGAACTTGGCTATCAGTTTCTGCTCAGCGACTCTGCGCTGTCGTGTGTCGCGAAGGCCGCCTTGGAGAACGCTTACCCGAATATCAGAGGCCGAATAGAGTTTTACTGGCTGTCTTGTCTGGAGACAATACACATCTTTTTAGCCTGTCTTGATGCTCTCTCCACTCACATTGTTTTGTTTCTTAAAGACTTGATTAGTTGTAAGTATTCGCATTCCAACCATTATTCATGTAAATTGAGTTTGTGTCTTTATATGCTCTGTTTGTGAACAGAATTCCCACGCACCTGAAGAAGAGGCTTGGAGCTCCGAAAGCGTGTGTGGCTTTTGCTACCAAATAAAGCTGTTGGACTTTAACCTGGTGTTGTTAAACTTCTTACTGTGTTTACCCCAGTCCAACGCCGGCATCTCCACATCATGACTCTGCAAACAGCCAGGCAGGTAAACGCCGCTGCTTCAGATGGCGGCAAAAGACAGAACTCTGGAAAACCGTGTCATAAACTGTCGGATTGTTTGAACCTTGGACATTAAGGGAGAGTGCACCAGCGGCTGAGGTATTACACACAGATTGAGATTCAGAGGATTCAGTGTCCAGACCGGGAAAGCAGAATGTTCCACTCTTCTGTTGGTTGAGGTGAGTGTTTAATCTTTGTTGATTTTCTCGCACGGATTCTGTTTCTGAAGTGACTACCAGACCTGGAAACTGGTCTGGTCTTTCTGCATTTGGACACGCACTGTTTCAGCATCTAATGATTCACAAATGATGCTAAAGATTGTACAGATATCAGCGAACACCTCCACTTCTGAACATGTGCTGCAAGGGTGGTCACTGATCTGTTTGGTTGATGTGAAGTATTGTTTTGCGGGTTATCCATTCTAATCATATCGTGCAGAGCTCGCAAAGAGTCGCCACGCTGTCGCATCATCTTATAAAAATGGATATGGCCAAACCTCAGTGAGATCCGTTCCGGATTCTCTTTCCAGTCCCTGTAGTATGGCGACTGGTTGCAAGGATTTTAGGGCCTTGTGTCAAAGTCCGGTTTTGAGAATTAAAGGAACACGGCCAACGGGGGAAAGGCAGCTTGAAAATGATCTGAAACAAAAAATGAAGATGGCGACTGGCACAATGGATAGTTGTCCCACATGAATATTTCAATGGAGAGACAGAGATTTAAAGATGACAGAGACTCAGGGGGGTGCAGTGTACATACTGCTCACTCAGGGTGATTTGGAGTTTGAGAGACTTTACTACAACTGCACTGAAGTTTAGTGTTTGGACTGTGCAGAAGGACAATATCTTTGTATCTCAGCCTGTGCTACCTCTGCACTCATTGCAGTTGGTGGACAATGTAGAGGGAGCTTATCCTTGTAAGTGTTTGATGGGCGCAATCTTGTGGGCGATGTAGTCTGAAGGTGAATTATGGGACCATGTCTAATGCTCTGAATTGAACCTGAATTGCGTTTACCGTTGTGTCTGTTTGCAGGGAAAGCAGGTCCGACATCCTGTAGCAGGATGGTCCTGGAAACAAACAGCGGCGTTTACCTGTGTGTCTGTTTTCTGGGGAATCAGATTCTTCATCCTGCAGCAGGATGGTCCTGGAAACAAACAGTGCCGATTTTAAATGGATAGCAGGTGAGGATCCGCCCCTTTTGACAAAGGGAGTTGAAGTCACCCTCCTTATACTAGCGTTCAGGTGAAGAGCAGGAAATGCTTACTTTGACACTGAAATGTTTAAACATTAAGTTTTGAATACATTAAACACTTGTTTCAAATTCATTATATTAAATTCTAATGCGAACAACTAAAATCCATCCAATTATCATTGGAACATCCTATCATTGTCCCTTGTTGAATATGTAGCGACTGTTCACTGGTAATATGCTTTTTAAAATTTCTGAATCAGTTTGGAATGGGGCAAGTGCTGTCCCAGACCTAATCAAAGGGAATGAAGCCAGGCAATTGGTCGCAGTGTCAGGAGGCGGGCATTTTTGGAACAGTGGCCAGAAATCTCTCAGCTTCTCAGTTATATGGAAAGGAATAAAGAGAGTTCAGTGAACAAGTACTTGAATTGGGGGAAAGACGATTTCAATATCATAAGACAGTTTCCAGCAAACGTAGACTGGGATCAGTTCCTTACAGGTCAATACATATTTGGAATCTGGATGTCTATTAAAGTGCCAGAGTGAGAATGCAGGGCCCGTTGGTTTTCTCTCAGAGTGAAGAGTAAGTTTGGCAAGTCCAGGGAATCCTGGAAGTCAAGAGGTATCGAGGGTTCCATAAAAGGGAGGAAAAGGAGTAAGTGGTATGTGCAGAGCACGGAAAATGAGGGAGGGCCTCAGCAAGCTGCTGAAAAACCAATCAGGAGGGAAAAGAGGGGCCACAACATATAATTGGCAGACCACACTAAGGAAAACCGCAAGGCATTTTCTCAGTATGTTGGGTGCGGAAGGATGACCAGGGAAAAGTGGGGCCCATCAGAGCACAAAGGAACCTCTGTGCGAGGAGTCAGAGGACGTGGTTGAGGCCGAACATTATTTTTTCAACTTTATACACAGAGGGGAAACATTTTAAACCTGGAGATTTCAGCAGGAACAGTAAGATTCAAGGACACGTTAAGATCAATAAGAAGGAGGGATTGGATGTGTTAGCGGGAATATTGGTGCATAAACCCCCAGGGCCTGAAGCAATTATACCTCAGTCTTCTGTGGCAGTCACGGAAGGAGATTGCAGGGACACACTGAGGGAGATATCGACATCTTCGCCGAAGTGACCGTGGGATATCTAATGTGATCCCTTTATTCAAGAATAGCAGCAGGGAGGACTGAGGACTAACGTGAACCTGGGGTGCAAGTCCATTGATCCCTGATGGAGCCGGTGCTGCTAGATATGTTAGTTTAGAAGACATACTGAATGCTTGCCTTCATTATCCAAGACATAGGCTATAGGAGCAGTGGGGTCCAGGCCCATCTCAGATCATTAGTTAATCCACAGATGGAATATTGTGTAAAGTCTGGTCGCCAAACTCTTGGATGGAATAATTCCACTGGAGAGGGCTCAGAGTGAGGTTCAGCAAGGAGTTGTCTGGAACGGGAAATTGCAGCCATTATGGAGAGACAGGGTAATCGGGGTTCACTTTCACTGGAGGCACGGAGGCTGAGGGGAAACTTCATAGAGATACACAAAATTATCAGAAAGGTAGACACGGTATATTGTAAGAATCTCTCCCAATGGCAGAAGCGTGGCACAGTGGTTAGCGCTGCTGTGTCACAGCACCAAGGAATCCGCTCAGATTCCTGGCGTTTGTCACTGTATGTGTGGAGTTAGCACGTTCTCCCCGTGACAGCCTGGGTTTCCTCCGAGTGCTCCAGTTTCTTCCCACAGTCAGAAAGACGTGCTGGTTAAGTTCATTGACCCGATTAGGCGCCGGAGTGTGGCGACTAGGGGAATTTCACAGTAATTAATTGTAGTGTTAACGTAAGCCTTACTAGTGACGATGAAGTAAACTTTTACTTCATGTGTCTCTGGCAGGTGGGCATGGGAACATGGAGAGGGGAAAGTGGTTAAGAGGGGATATGAGGAAATGTTATTTCACACACAGAATGGTGGGAATATGGAACAGGCGCCTGGACTAGCACTTTAATAGTCAAGGCATAATCCAATACGGATCTAGTGCTGGTAAATGAGATGATTGCAGATTGGTAATTGATGGCCAGCATGGACATGATGGGCCGAAGGGACTGTTTATGTGCTGACTGACTCTGTAACTCTATGAGAGTTACTGGGAACAGACTAATGGAATAGATTGGAGCTTTGAATCAGAGGTTGTTATTAAGGATCGAATTAAGTTTTCAATAAGAGAATGTATTCAGTTTATATTCTCTCCAGATGTAGGTTTAATGCATGAAGAAAGGCCAAAAAAAATCCGAAACTGTCGACAATCTGAACACATGTTTGATGTAAGATGAAAAAAATGGGAATGTCGGAGCAGAATGTATTTGTCCAACGCTCGAACCTCTGCTGATATTTAATGTCATCACCTTGTTTCTGAAATCAAACAAATTATTAACGAGCGATAAACGAAATAAAACTTTCCTATCGAGCAGGGAGAATTCTCAGGTAATATTTCCCCTTTTGGACAGGCGCGGATCAAGAAGTTGGGGCAACGTCAGAGAATAAGACTATTTAAAATGATGATGAGTTCGAATTTCCACTCTCAGTGCGTCAGTAGCCTGTTGGTTTCTGTTTTCAGAGAGAGGTGGTGGCGTTGGGGATTGGGGGCGTTGGGGATTGGGGGCGTTGGGGGCGTTGGGGATTTTGGGGTGGGGGTGGGGACAGGGGAGAGTGGTAGGAATGGCGCTAATCCTCGAATACATTCCAAACTGATTCAGATATTTTTTTAAAAACATATTACCAAGGAACAGTCGCTACATTTTCAACTAGGGACAATGATAGGATGTTCCAATGATAATTTGATGGATTTTAATTGTTCGCATTAGAATTTAATTTAGTGAATTTGAAACAAGTGTTAAACATATTCAAAACGTAATGTTTAAACATTTCAGTGTCAAAATAAACATTACCTGCTCTTCACCTGAACGCTAGTACAAGGAGAGTGACTTCGACTTTTTCCGCTGAGGCTAGGGGAGAAAAAAACCAGAGGGCATGGGTTAAGGGTGAAAGGAGAAAAGTTTAAAGGGAATATTAGGGGGGACTTCTTCACGCAAAGAGTGGTGGGAGTGTGGAATGAGCTGCCGGATAAAGTGGTAAATGCGGGGTCACTTTTAACATTTAAGAAAAACTTGGACGGGTTCATGAATGAGAGGGGTGTGGAAGGATATGGTCCAAGTGCAGGTCAGTGGGACTAGGCATAAAATGGTTCGGCACAGACAAGAAGGGCCAAAAGGCCTGTTTCTGAGCTGTAATTTTCTATGGTTCTTTTGGTTCTAACTTCCTTTGTCAATAGGGGCGGATCCTCACCTGCTATCCACTTAAAACCGACACTGTTTGTTTCCAGGACCATTCTGTTGCAGGATGAAGAAGCTGATTCCCTGGAAACAGACACACAGGTAAACGCCGCTGTTTAATTCCGTGCAGGAGACGGGAACAAACTGCAATGAGGAAAATCGGGTCAGAAGTTGTCGGATTGTTTGAACCTTGGAAATTAAAGGAGAGTGTGTTAGCGGCTGAGATACAGCAAGCAGACTGAGATACAGAAAATTCAGTGGAGAGACTGGAACGGCAGAATGCTCAACGCTTTTCTTGAGTGAGGTGGGTGTTTAATTATTTGTTGATTTTTTTTCTCTCTGTGAGTTGATGAACAGTGTTTGAAGTTCTCTGTCCCAGTGTCTGTCTCCCGCACGGGCTCCTAGATTGTGTTGTATTATACACTTTATAACAGCAGCTTTAACTTTGCTGACAAAGGAACATTTTCAATCTGGGTTGTGTCTCCTCTGTGGTTAAACAGCCTGACGCCAACTTGCTCCATCTGTTGTTTGTGACGCTTTCCAATTCCCTGGACACCAGCGAGTTTATTGCCCCCGAGACCGACTGAATAACATTTGTTTCACATTGTGTTGTTTGAGCGGTCAGTTTTAGCAGGTCCTTTGCTGAATTAATAATTTTAAACTAACTCTGAGCCTGCAGGAGGGACATAAATCAGCTTTTCCAAAACTAACTCTTGGCTCCGTATGAAACCGTGACTGAAGTGTCAAATATCCTCCCAGAGAAAATATCTGGATGGACATTGTCAAAAACCAGAACCTCAGTGAGTCAGGTTCAAACATGTAAAGAAAAAACCTTTTGCATTTCCAGACCAACACGTTAGTCACTGAGTTTTTATAGATACATTTCGGGAGCGAGTACGTGACTTTCTCAAAGCCCCAACACAGCACAGAGCACTCAATCCCAGAAATATGTATTATGCTGCTTTTCTGATATTCCATTTGCAGGAAGTTCTCAAATACAGAATTATTGAATTCATCATTAAATTCACCAGACCCTATCGGATCTGATCAGCATTATTATAAACAGGAGGTGGAATTTCAAGCTGTCCATTATTCACACCAATAAACTGTCATTCAGGAATGTGTTTGCCATTGAACCAAAGGACAGTTAATAATCATGCATTCCATTTCCTCACCCCTCAACCCTCCCCCCTCAGCCCTCAGCCCTCTCCCCTCAACCCTCTCCCCTCAACGCTCTCCCTCTCCCCTCAGCCCTCTCCCCTCAACCCTCTCCCCTCAACCCTCTCCCTCTCCCCTCAGCCCTCTCCCCTCAACCCTCTCCCCTCAGCCCTCTCCCCTCAGCCCTCTCCCCTCAACCCTCTCCCCTCAACCCTCTCCCTCTCCCCTCAGCCCTCTCCCCTCAACCCTCTCCCCTCAACCCCCTCCCTCTACTCCCTCCCTCTCCCCTCAACCCTCTCCCTCTCCCCTCAACCCTCTCCCCTCAACACTCTCCCTCTCCCCTCAACCCTCTCCCCTCAACCCTCTCCCCTCAACACCCTCCCTCTCCCCTCAACCCTCTCCCTCACCCCTCAGCCCTCACCCTCTCCCCTCAACCTTCTCCCTCTCCCCTCAACCCTCTCCTACTCCCCTCAACCCTCTCCCCTCAACCCTCTCCCTCTCCCCTCAAGCCTCTCCCTCCACCCTCAACTCTCCCCCTCTCCCCTCAACCCTCAACCTCTCCCCTCAACACTCTCCCTCTCCCCTCAACCGTCTCCCTCACCCCTCAACCCTCTCCCTCACCCCTCAACACTCTCCCTCTCCCTCAACACTCTCCCTCTCCCCTCAACACTCTCCCTCTCCCCTCAACACTCTCCCTCTCCCCTCAACCCTCTCCCCTCCCCCTCAACACTCTCCCCTCTACCCCTCCCCTCTCCCCTCAACCTCTCCCTCTACCCTCAACATTCTCCTCTCACCTCCCACTCTCAACCCTCCCCACTCAGCACTCTCCCACCCCCCAACCCTCTCCCTCTCCCCCCTCAACACTCTCCCTCTCCCCCCTCAACATTCTCCCTCTCCCCTCCACACTCTCCCTCTCCCCTCCGCATGCTCCCTCACCCCTTCACTCTCAAACCTCTCCCCTCAGCACCCACGCTCTCCCCTCAGCACTCTCCCGCTCCCCTCAGCAATCTCCCTCTCCCCTCAACCCTCTCCCCTCAACCCTCTCCCTCCCCCCTCAACCCTCTCCCTCCCCCCTCAACCCTCTCCCTCAACCTCTCCCTCTCCCCTCCACCCTTTCGCTCTCCCCTCAACCCTCTCGCCTTCCCTCAACCCTCTACCCTCAGCACCCACCCTCTCCCCTCAGCACTCTCCCTCTCCCCTCAAACCTTTCCCTCTCCCCTCAACCCTCTCCCTCTCCCCTCAAACCTCTCCCTCTCCCCTCAACCCTCTCCTCTCCCCCTCAACCCTCTCCCTCCCCCCTCAACTCTCTCCCCTCAGCACTCTCCCTCTCCCCTCAACCCTCTCCCTCTCCCCTCAACCCTCTCCCTCTCCACTCAACCCACTCCCTCTCCCCTCAACACACTCCCTCTCCCCACAACCCTCTCCCTCTCCCCCTCAACCCTCCCCCTCTCCCCTCAACCCTCTCCCTCACCCCTCAACCCTCTCCCTCACCCCTCAACACTCTCCCTCTCCCCTCAACACTCTCCCTCTCCCGTCCGCACTGTCCCTCTCCCCTCCACTCTCAAACCTCTGCCCTCAGCACCCACCCTCTCCCCTCAGCATTCTCCCTCTCCCCCTCAACCCTCTCCCTCTCCCCTCCACCTTCTCCCTCTCCCCTCAACACTCTCCCTCTCCCCTCAACCCTCTCCCTCCCCCTCAACACTCTCCCCTCTACCCTTTCCCTCTCCCCTTAACCCTCTCTCTCTCCCTCTGCCCTCAACCCTCTCCCCTCAACCCTCACCCTCTACCCTCAACATTCTCCCTCTCACCTCCACTCTCAACCCTCAGCACTCTCCCTCCCCGCTAAACACTCTCTCTCACCCCTCAACCCTCTCCCTCTCCCCCCTCAACACTCTCCCTCTCCCCTCCACACTCTCCCTCTCCCTTCCGCACTCTCCCTCTCCCCTCCGCACTCTCCCTCTCCGCACTCTCCCTCTCCCCTCCACTCTCAAACCTCTCCCCTCAGCACCCACGCTCTCCCCTCAGCACTCTCCCGCGCCCCTCAGCAATCTCCCTCCCCCCTCAACCCTCTCCCTCCCCCTCAACGCTTCCCTCTCCCCTCAACCCTCTCTCCTCAACCCTCTCCCTCCCCCCTGAACCCTCTCCCTCGCCCCTCAACCCTCTCCCTCTCCCCTCCGCCCACCCCCTCTCCCCTCAACCCTCTCCCCTCAGCACTCTCCCTCTCCCCTCAGCACTCTCCCTCTCCCCTCAACACGCTCCCTCCCCCTCAACCCTCTCCCCTCAACCCTCTCCCTCCCCCTCAACCCTCTCCCTCACGCCTCAACCCGCTCCCTCTCCCCTCAACACGCTCCCTCTCCCCCTCAACACTCGCCCTCACCCCTCAATCCTCTTCCCTCAGCACCCTCGCTCTCCCCTCAACCTCTCCCTCACCCCACAACCCTCTTGATCTCCCCTCAACCCTCTCCCTCTCCCCTCAGCACCCTCGCTCTCCCCTCAACCCTCTCGCTCACCCCACAACCCTCTCGCTCTCCCCTCAACCCTTTCGCTCTCCACTCTCAACACTCCCCTCTCCCCTCAACACTCTTCCTCTCCCCTCAGCTCTCTCCCTCTCCCCTCCACTCTCAACCCTCTCCACTCAGCACTCTCCCTCTCCACCCTCCACACTCTCCCTCTCCCCCTCAACACTCTCCCTCTCCCCTCAACCCTCTCCCCTCAACCCTCTCCCTCTCCACCCTCAACACTCTCCCTCTCCCTGAACACTCTCCCTCTCCCCTCAACCCTCTCCCTCTACCCTCAAACCTCTTCCTCTCCCCTCAACACTCTCCCTCTCCACTCAACCCTCTCCCTCTCCCCTCAACCCTCTCCCTGTCCCCTCAGCACTCTCCCAGGGGTGGCACGGTGGCACAGTGGTTGGCACTGCTGCCTCACAGCGTCACGTGCCCGGGTTCAATTCCGGGCTTGGGTCACTCTCTGTGTTTCCCCCGTGTCTGCGTGGGTTTCCTGTTGGTCTCCAGTCCCCTCGCAATGTCTCAGAGACTTACTGTCGAGGTGAGTTGACCCGTACAGGTGCCGGCGTCTGACAACTCGGGGAATTTCACAGCAACTTCATTGCAGTGTCAATGTACGCCTTATTTGTGACTAATCAGTAAACTTTACCTCTCCCCTCCACACACTCTCTCTCCCCTCAACACTTCCCCTCTCTCGCAACCCCCCCCCCCCCCGAACTCAGCACACCCCGGCACGCATCAACACTCCCATATTGACACTCCCCCTGTCACATTGACACTTCCCCTCTCACATTCACACTCCCCCTGTCACATTCACACTCCCCCTCTCACATTCACACTCCCCCTCTCACATTCACACTGCCCCTCTCACATTCACACTCCCCCTCTCACATTCACACTCCCCCTCCCACATTCACACTCCCCCTCTCACATTCACACTCCCCCTCCTACATTCACACTCCCCCTCTCACATTCACACTCCCCCTCTCACATTCACACTCCCACTTTCACATTCACACTCCCCCTCTCACATTCACACTCCCCCTCTCACATTCACACTCCCCCTCTCACATTCACACTCCCCCTCTCACATTCACACTCCCCCTCTCACATTCACACTCCCCCTCTCACATTCACACTCCCACTCTCACATTCACACTCCCCCTCTCACATTCACACTCCCCCTCTCACATTCACACTCCCACTCTCACATTCACACTCCCCCTCTCACATTCACACTCCCACTCTCACATTCACACTCCCCCTCTCACATTCACACTACCCCTCTCACACTCACATTCCCCCTCTCACATTCACACTCCCCCTCTCACATTCACACTCCCCCTCTCACATTCACACTCCCCCTCTCACATTCACACTCCCCCTCTCACATTCACACTCCCCCTCTCACACTCACACTCCCCCTCTCACATTTACACTCCCCCTCTCACATTCACACTCCCCCTCTCACATTCACACTCCCCCTCTCACATTCACACTCCCCCTCTCACATTCACACTCCCACTCTCACATTCACACTCCCCCTCTCACATTCACACTCCCCCTCTCACATTCACACTCACCCTCTCACATTCACACTCCCCCTCTCACATTCACAGTCCCCCTCTCACATTCACACTCCCCCTCTCACATTCACACTCCCCCTCTCACATTCACACTCCCCCTCTCACATTCACACTCCCCCTCTCACATTCACACTCCCCCTCTCACATTCACACTCCCCCTCTCACATTCACACTCCCACCCTCACATTCACACTCCCACTCTCTCTCTGTGTCCCTGTGTGTATCTGTGATTCTCTCTCTTTTTGTGTTCCTCTGTGTTTCTGTGATTTTCTCTGTGTCCCTGTGTGTATCTGTGATTCTCTCTGTGTGTCCCTGTATGTATGTGTGATTCTCTCTGTGCCCCTGTGTGTATCTGTAGTTCTCTCTCTGTGTCCCTGTGTGTATCTCTGATTCTCTCTGTGTGTCTCTGTATGTATCTGTGATTCTCTCTGTGTGTCCCTGTATGTATGTGTGATTCTCTCTGTGCCCCTGTGTGTATCTGTAGTTCTCTCTCTGTGTCCCAGTGTGTATCTGTGATTCTCTCTCTGTGTGTCCCTGTGTGTATCTGTGATTCTCTCTCTGTGTGGGCCCCAGTGTGTATCTATGATTCTCTCTCTCTGTCCCTGTGTGTACCTGTGATTCTCTCTCTGTGTCCCTTGTGTATCTATGATTCTTTCCCTGTGTCCCTCTGTGTATCTGTGATTCTCTCTCTGCGTTCCTGTGTGTTTCTTTGATTTTCTCTGTGTCCCTGTGTGTATCTGTGATTCTCTCTCTGTGTTCCTGTGTGTATCTGTGATTCTCTCTCTGTGTCCCTGTGTGTACCTGTGATTCTCTCTCTGTGTGTTCCTGTGTGTATCTGTGATTCTCTTTCTGTGTCCCTGTGTGTATCTGTGATTCTCTCTCTGTGTCCCTGTGTGTACCTGTGATTCTCTCTCTGTGTGTTCCTGTGTGTATCTGTGATTCTCTTTCTGTGTCCCTGTGTGTATCTGTGATTCTCTCTCTGTGTTCCTGTGTGTATCTGTGATTCTCTCTCTGTGTTCCTGTGTGTATCTGTGATTCTCTCTGTGTGTCCCTGTGTGTATCTGTGATTCTCTCTCTGTGTTCCTGTGTGTATCTGTGATTCTCTCTCTCTGCGTCCCTGTGTGTATCTGTGATTCTCTCTCTGTGTTCCTGTGTGTATCTGTGATTCTCTCTCTGTGTCCCTGTGTGTTTCTGTGATTTTCTCTGTGTTCCTGTGTGTATCTGTGTTTGTCTTTCCCTTTCTGTCCCTGAACAGTGTCTTTAAAAGCAAAGATAACTGAATGAATGATGCGGATATCGCCTTAAACATTCCCTCTGTCCACCTCTGTGCAGTTTTCCAGCAATGTGTACTGTCTACAAACTGCAGGGAAGAAGCATTTCCCTCCTGTGACGGCTCCTTACACACCTCCAATCTGTAACCTGGAAGGACAAGGATGTGAGAAACATTACAACGTCACCACCTGAATGTTCATCTCCGAATCACACACCATCCTGACTTGCAATCTATATTGTCGTTCCTTCACTGTCACTGAGTCAAATCCAGTAACTCCCTCCTGAAGTGCAAGGCCAGCAGGAATGAACCATCACACGTTGCCCTTGAGAATGTGATGGTGAGCTGCTTTTTGACATTGCTGCTGTCCATTCGGTGTTGGGGAGGAAGTGTCTGGATTTGACTCAGTGACAGCAATGGAACAGTGATAGCGTTCCAAGTCAGCATGGTGTGTGTATTGGAGGTGGTGTTGCTGATGGTGATGTTCTCAGTTTCTGCTCTGTCTCGGAATACTGTTTACTGGTTAGGAAGGTGCTGCTGAAGGAGTCTTGGTGAGTTCCTGCAGTGGATCTTGTTTGTGTGACAGACTGCAGTCCCTGTACAATGGTGATGGACGAGGTTAATGTTTATTAGATGTGATGGGGTGACACTTTAATTCCCCTCTGTACCTGTGGTTAGCTGTGTTTGCTTTTCTCTCAGTCCATCTTTGCCTCTCGGTAACATTCTGTCTCTCTCCCCAGTCTGTATCTGTGAATCTCCCGCATTCCCACAATCGCCGTGCAAATAGATTTCCCATGCACCATACCATTTTTCACATGCGGTTCCTATGTGTATGTGTCATTCCCTGTTTGTGTCCCTGTGTGCATCAACGATTTTCTCTCTGTGTCCTTGTGTGTATCTGTGATTCTCTCTGTGTCCCTGTGTGTATCTGTGATTCTCTCTGTGTCCCTGTGTGTATCTGTGATTCTCTCTGTGTCCTTGTGTGTATCTGTGATTTTCTCTCTGTGTCCCTGTGTATATCTGTGATTCTCTCTCCATGGCCCTGCGGTTATCTGTGATTCTCTTTGAGTCCCTGTGTATATCTGTGATTTTCTCTGTGTCCCTGTGTGTATCTGTGATTCTCTCTGTGTCCCTGTGTGTATCTGTGATTCTCTCTGTGTCCCTGTGTGTATCTGTGATTCTCTCTGTGTCCCTGTGTGTATCTGTGATTCTCTCTCTGTGTCCCTGTGTGTATCTGTGATTCTCTCTGTGTCCCTGTGTGTATCTGTGATTCTCTCTGTGTGTCCCTGTGTGTATCTGTGATTCTCTCTGTGTCCCTGTGTGTATCTGTGATTCTCTCTGTGTCCCTGTGTGTATCTGTGATTCTCTCTGTGTCCCTGTGTGTATCTGTGATTCTCTCTCTGTGTCCCTGTGTATATCTGTGATTTTCTCTCTGTGTCCCTGTGTATATCTGTGATTCTCTCTCTCTGGCCCTGCGGTTATCTGTGATTCTCTTTGAGTCCCTGTGTAGGTCTATTTCATTGTCTTTTGTGTACATGTGAACATGTTCACATATCTGTTGTGGTGTCTGTCGATGCAAATCTTTCACAATCTCGCTGTAATTCTATTTCACAATCGTTTTGTTTACCTTGGATTCTCTCAGTGTCTCTGTGTGTATCTCTGATTCTTTCTCTCTGTTCCTGTGTGTATCTGTGATTCTCTCGATGACCCTGTGTGCACCAATGATTTTCTCGCTGTGTCCCTGTGTGTACCTCTGATTCTTTCTCAGTGTCCCTGTGTGTATATGTAATTCTCTCTCTGTCTCCGTTGTGTATCTATGATTCTTTCCCTGTGTTCCTGTGTGTATATGTGAATCTCTCACTGTATCCCTGTGTGGATCTGTGATTCACCCTCTGTCTCCCTGTGTATATCTGTGATAATCTCTCTGTGTGTCCCTGTGTGTTTCTCTGATTCTCTCTCGCTGTGTGCCCCGGTGTGTAGCTGTGATTCTCTCTCTCTCTCTGTGTCCCTGTGTGTTTCTCTGATTTTCTCTGTGTCCCTGTGTGTATCTGTGATTCTCTCTCTGTGTGTCCCTGTGTGTATCTGTGATTCTCTCTCTCTGTGTCCCTGTGTGTATCTGTGATTCTCTCTCTGTGTGTCCCTGTGTGTATCTGTGATTCTCTCGCTGTGTCCCTATGTCCCCCTCTGTGTTCCACAGGAGCAGGCTGAGGAGTAAGAAAAAAATGCCAGGCAAGATGTTGGAATGCTCCTCCTGCAGGATGTGGGAGATCAGGGAGACCTCCGGTATCCCTGACGACAGCACCTGCAAAAGATGCATTCAGCTGCAGCTGCTAGCAAAGCTTGTTAGGGAACTGGAGAAGGGGCTTGATGACCTCCATCTAATTCGGGAGAATGAGAAGTATATAGACAGTAGCTTTAGGGAGACAGTTACACCTAAGCAGCAGAGCACAGGAAATTGGGTTACTGTAAGGAGAGGAAATGGCAGTGTGAAAGGACAGGCAGAGCAGGGTTCCCCTGTGGCCATACCCCTCCACAACAGGTATACTGAATTGGATACTGTTGTGGGAGATGCTTTACCTGGGACAAGCTGCAACAGCTGGAACTCTGATACTCTGTCCGGCTCTACAGCGCAAAAGGGTGGGATGAAGAAGAGGAGAGCAGTAGTGATAGGGGACTCAATGGTCAGAGGTACGGACAGGAGGTTCTGTGGTCGGGACAGAGACTCCCGCATGGTTTGTTACCTCCCGGGTGCCAAGGTCAGCGATGTCTCTGATCACGTGCACAGCGTTCTAAAGTGGGAAGGTGATCAGCCAGATGTCGTGGTCCACATCGGTACCAATGACGTGGGAAGGAAGAGTGAGGAGGTCCTAAAGGGTGAGTACAAAGAGCTTGGAAGGAAGTTAAAAAGCAGGACCCCGAGGGTAGTAATCTCAGGATTGCTACCTGAGCCACATGCCAGTGAGGGCAGGAGTAGGATGCTCGGGCGGATAAACACGTGGCTGAGGAACTGGTGCAGGGGGCAGGGTTTCCAATTCTTGGATCATTGGGAACTCTTTTGGGGCAGGTGGGACCTGTACAAGAGAGACGGGTTACACTTAAACTACAAGGGGACCAATATACTTGCAGGGAGATTTGCTAGTGTTATTGGAGAGCGTTTAAACTAGATTTGCAGGGGGATGGGAACCAGAGTGCCAGAGCAGATAGTGGAGCAGGGATAAAAAGACAGGTTAGTTCAAGCAAAATCACAAATGGAAGGGTAGAGTGTGGTGGAAATAATACTTTGCGGTGTGTCGATTTCAATGCCAGGAGTATTGTGGGGAAGGCAGATGAGCTGAAGGCGTGGATAGACACGTGGAAATATGACATTATAGCCATTAGTGAAACTTGGCTACAGGAGGGGCAGGACTGGCAGCTCAATGTTCCAGGGTTCCAATGTTTCAGGCGGGATAGAGGCAGAGGGATAAAAGGTGGGGGGGTGGCATTGTTGGTCAAGTCACACAATCCCCAAGGATCACTCTAAATAGTGACACAATCCCCAAGGATCACTCCAAATAGTGACACAATCCCCAAGGATCACTCTAAATAGTGACACAATCCCCAAGGATCACTCACAATAGTGACACAATCCCCAAGGATGACTCTAAATAGTGTGATCCTTGGGGAATGTGTCACTATTCAGCGTGATCCTTGGGGACTGTTTCAATATTGAGAGTGATCCTTGGGGATTGTGTCACTATTTAGCGTGATCCTTGGGGATTTTGCCATTATTTAGAATGAGCCTTGGGGATTGTGTCACTATTTAGAGTGATCCTTGGGGATTGCGTCACTATTTAGAGTGATCCTTGGGGATTGTGTCACTATTTAGAATGATCCTTGGTGATTGTGTCACTATTTAGAGAAATCCTTGGGAATTGTGTCACCATTTACAGTGATCCTTGGGGATTGTGTCACTATTCAGAGTGATCCTTGGGGATTGTGTCACTATTTAGAGTGATCGTTTGGGATTGTGTCACTATTTAGAGTGATCCTTGGGGATTGTGTCACTATTTAGAGTGATCCGTGGGGTTTGTGTCACTATTTAGAGTGATCCTCGTGGATTGTGTCACTATTGAGAGTGATCCTTGGGGATTGTGTCACTATTTAGAGTGATCCTCGGGTATTGTGTCACTACTTAGAGTGATCCTTGGGGATTGTGTCACTATTTAGAGTGATCCTTGGGGATTGTGTCACTATTCTGCGTGATCATTGGGGATTGTTTCAATATTGAGAGTGATCCTTGGAGAATTTGTCACTAATTTGAGTGATCCTTGTGAATTGTGTCACAGTTTAAAATGATCCTTGTGGATTGTGTCACTATTTAGAGTGATCCTTGTGGATTGTGTAACGATTGAGAGTGATCCTTGGGGATTGTGTCACTATTTAGAGTGATCCTTTTGGATTGTGTCATTATTTAGAGTGATACTTGGGGATTGTGTCACTATTTAGAGTGATCCTTGTGGATTGTGTCATTATTTAGAGTGTTCCTTGGGGATTGTGTCACTATTTAGAGTGATCCTTGTGGATTGTGTCATTATTTAGAGTGATCCTTGGGGATTGTGTCACTATTTAGAGTGATCCTTGGGGATTGTGTCACTATTTAGAGTGATCCTTGGGGATTGTGTCACTATTTAGAGTGATCCCTGGGGATTGTGTCTCTATTTAGAATGATCCTTGGGGATTGTGTCACTATTTAGAGTGATCCTTGGGGATTGTGTCATTATTTAGAGTGATCCTTGGGGATTGTGTCACTATTTAGAGTGTTCCTTGTGATTGTGTCACTATATTGAGTGATCCTTGGGAATTGTGTCATTATTAAGAGTATCCTTGGGGATTGTGTCACTATTTTGTGTGATCCTTGTGGATTGTATCACTATTTAGAGTGATCCTTGGGGATTGTGTCTCTATTGAGAGTGATCCTTGGGGATTGTGTCACTATTTAGAGTGATCCATGGGGATTGTGTCACTATTTAGAGTGATCCCTGGGAATTGTGTCAGTATTTAGAGTGATCCTTGGATATTGTGTCACTATTTAGAGTGATCCTTGGGGATTGTGTCACTATTTAGAGTGATCCTTTGGAATTGTGTCACTATTTACAGTGATCCTTGGGGATTGTGTCACTATTTAGAGTGATCCTTTGGGTTTGTGTCACTATTTAGGGTGATCCTTGGGGATTGTGTCTTTATTTAGAGTGATCCTTGGGGATTGTGTCACTATTTAGAGTGATCCTTGTGGTTTGTGTCACTGTTTCGAGTGATCCTCGTGGATTGTGTCACTATTTAGAGTGATCCTTGGGGATTGTGTAACTATTTCCAGTGATCCTTGGGGATTGTGTCACCATTTACAGTGATCCTTGGGGATTGTGTCACTATTTAGAGTGATCCTTGGGGATTGTGTCACTATTTCGAGTGATCCTTGTGGATTGTGTCATTATTTAGAGTGATCCTTGGGGATTGTGTCACTATTTAGAGTGATCCTTGTGGATTGTGTCATCATTTAGAGTGATCCTTGGGGATTGTGTCACTATTGAGAGTGATCCTTGGGGATTGTGTCATTATGTAGAGTGATCCTTGGGGATTGTGTCACTATTTAGAGTGCCCTTGGGATTATGTCACTATTTAGAGTGATCCTTGGGGATTGTGTCACTATTTAGGGGGCTCCTTGGGGATTGTGTCACTATTTAGAGTGATCCTTGGGGATTGTGTCACTATTGAGAGTGATCCTTACGGATTGTGTCACTATTTAGAGTGATCCTTGGAAAATTGTGTCACTATTTAGAGTGATCCTTTGGGATTGTGTCACTATTTAGAGTGATCCTTTGGGATTGTGTCACTATTCAGAGTGATCCTTGGGGATTGTGTCACTATTTAGTGTGATCCTTGGGGATTGTGTCACTATTCTGCGTGATCAATGGGGATTGTTTCAATATTGAGAGTGATCCTTGGAGAATTTGTCACTAATTTGAGTGATCCTTGTGAATTGTGTCACAGTTTAAAATGATCCTTGTGGATTGTGTCACTATTTAGAGTGATCCTTGTGGATTGTGTAACGATAGAGAGTGATCCTTGGGGATTGTGTCACTATGTAGAGTGATCCTTGTGGATTGTGTCATTATTTAGAGTGATCCTTCGGGATTGTGTCACTATTTAGAGTGATCCTTGTGCATTGTGTCATTATTTAGAGTGATCCTTGGGGATTGTGTCACTATTTAGAGTGATCCTTGGGGATTGTGTCATTATTGAGAGTGATCCTAGGGGATTGTGTCACTATTTAGAATGATCCTTGGGGATTGTGTCACTATTTAGAGTGTTCCTTGGGATTGAGTCACTATTTAGAGTGATACTTGGGGATTGTGTCTCTATTGAGAGTGATCCTTGGGGTTGTGTCACTATTTAGAGTGATCCTTGTGGATTGTATCACTATTTAGAGTGATCCTTGGGGATTGTGTCACTATTTAGAGTGATCCTTGGGGATTGTGTCACCATTTAGAGTGATCCTTGGGGATTGTGTCACTATTTAGAGTGATCCTTGGGGATTGTGTCACTATTTAGAGTGATCCTTGGGGATTGTGTCACTATTTAGAGTAATGCTTGGGGATTGTGTCTCTATTGAGAGTGATCCTTGGGGATTGTGTCACTATTTAGAGTGATCCTTGGGGATTGTGTCACTATTTAGAGTGATCCTTGGGGATTGAGTCACAATTTAGATTAATCCTTGGGATTTGTGTCACCATTTAGAGTGATCCTTGGGGATTGTGTCACTATTTAGAGTGATCCTTGGGGATTGTGTCACTATTTAGAGTGATCCTTTGGGATTGTGTAAATATTTAGAGTGATCCTTGGGGATTGTGTCAC